>NC_141611.1:56347663-56499330 GCF_047967505.1 Dipteris shenzhenensis | reverse complement strand
AGAACTACTTTTTCATCAATAACATAAAAGATTTGAGGAGACAACATCAATTTGTGTGGTATCTTGAACGGATACAACTACTTGTCAAGATTGACACTATGAGCAAAGATTCCTATGCTACCCTCAATGCCGCTGAGAAGGAAACCAAGATTTCATGGGCTCATCTCCTACACTCTTGAGTGACTGATGAGCGAAATCGCTAAAAAAGTTTTGAGCAACTCCAATGCTCATCCCTTCTTGCTCCTTTCCTAAAGGGGGATGGTTCCTCCCTTCAGGCTCCTTTTCCTTGCAGTCATGGCCTCCTTCAATTCAAGCTCCTTGTCTTTTGCATTTTTTGTCCAAATGGCAAATTGAGCTACAGCATGTACTTTCTCGTCATAAATAGTTGTAGTAGCAGGCAGGCACATTTGATATGTCCATGACTTGGGCAATGGCAAATGACATTCTCTACGTAGCGATCTTGCATGCACAAACACCCCAAAGCAAAAAACATGCATAGACTGGTAGCACATAGGCCATCAGATCACACAGTCATCTATGATGAGAGGGTATGGCAAACCATGCATTTTAGACCCTGCTGCATAATAGGATAGGCATCCAATTTAACTATTGCAGTCATCAATACAACAGTCTTGCTCTATACATGATGAAATTGCTTCTTGATTGCTTCCTCCCTCATCCTAAGGCTGTAGATGTTCTCCTTCATCTCCTCCACTCTTTACTCACTACGTGCAATAGCTTCATCTAATTCCCTCAGCATCTCTTGAAGCTATTTAAATTGCTTAAAAACATCAACATGGGCCATTTCCAAGACTTCTACTCTAGTTTGGAAATCTCTCACAATGACGGACTACTTTTTAAAACTTTTGAAAGCCACTGCAAGCTCATCCACAACCCTATCATAATCTTGTTGTAGGGTCTTGTAGCTTACTCTTTGAACTTCCACTAGTGTTTCTAGATGACAACCCCCACTATGGCTGTTGCAACTTGCTCCACCATGGCTTCTGAAAGATGACAACAACAACAAAAGAAAACAACAGACACAACTGAAACTTGAGGATGTGAACACGCACGTCAATCGAAGTGGACTCGGGGTTGACAACAAAGCAAAGGTGGGGCCCACCTCAGCCTCAGTTTTAGCCTTCATCCCTACTCTGACTTCAACCCCCGGTTCAGTTTCAATTCCACCCTCAGCTCCCTCTATCTCTACTTCGACCTCAGCCCCCTACTTTAGTCTTAGTTCTAGTTCAAGTCTAAGCTCCCTCCACATCGTCACTTTCGACTTCAGCTTCCACTTTAGTACTAGTTTCAACTACAGCCTCTACATCCCTAGCTATAGCTACAGGCACTATCAATCTTATGCCCGTGGTGTCGGTTGCTTCATTCCCTTCCTCTCCTATTACAGCTCTCGCACTACTTATGACACCTACTTTGGAGGTGTCATACACTGCTCCGCATTATGCTTCACTCTCCCCTCTCCCTCTCATTCAGCCCACGCTTGCCCACATCCCATTGGGACTGTCTCATCCATTCCACTGTCATCTCTGTACCTCATCCAGTTCACCCAGTCACTGCCCAACTTCCAGACTCATCCCCACACTTTCATGTCACAGCCATCACAGTTTCAACTAGGACACATGTGGGCCGATACACCAGAGGCTTGGGATACCTTGCTCATGGAGATACCATGAGTGTGAGATGGAGCTGACACGCTTCGCACAGGAGTAGGTTTGCTTCAACCAAGAGCAAAGCCGCATCATACAGGAGTAGGCTCGGCCCATTCAGAAGCAGGTTGGTCTCATTCAGGGACTCAGATAGGATATCTTGCAGCTCTGGCAAGAGGTCACAGCCATACACACAGTCCCAGGAAGTACCCCGGTTGTCAAGGCATAGATTGCAAGCATGTGATCTGCTATATTGAGGAGACATCCAAGTGGGTTGACGTGGCCAAACGAAAACTCGATAGGGTAACTATTTCAGCTACCCTCATGGAGCACCAGCAGAGAGCTAGCAAGGCTCTCAACATCAGAGTATGCGGGATTCCACTCATGAGGCTACACCAATGGTGGCAGATGAGATTGCTTTCATGGCCGCTACTCTAGGTGTGACTGAGCACAGGATAGAGAGGGCATGGTGGGTGGGGAGAAACCCCAACCGAGAGCAACCCCTGATCATACATTTCCATGACACTCAAGCAAGACTTTTAGCTCTACGATGCAGGTCAGTCCTTCAAGATCAGCTAGCGATCTCCATGGATGAGGACCTCACCCCTCTACAAGTTGAGGAGAGACGTGTTTTGCTGCAGTAGTGGGATCAGGTCCGGAAGGAGGGGAAGTGGGTAGTGGTATGAGACGGACGACTTTTGACAGGCCCTCGTAGGGCACCAGTCCCCTCCCCCATGTAAAGGAAGCAAGGCCTATGAGACTCAGATATCCGAAGACCCTATCCTGCACCGTTTGGAACTATAATGGTACCTTATGGTCAAAACCAGGGAACTTCTTGAAATCCTATACAGGTCACGACGTAGTCTTTTATATAGAGACACATCAGAGTCTAGAGCGCCCACTTCTAGTAGTCAGCAGTGGATACACATGGGAGTCTGCCTACAGAGATGAGATGAGGGATACAGGGGGGTTCAAGGGTCAGGCGAAGTTGCAGTCCTTTTTAGATCCACACTTTTGGGGACCATTTTAGTAGAGCAGAGAGATGCACATTCCAGGTTTTTTTGGATCTAGATTTAACACATGGATAGCCGGGATCTATTTGTTGCAGTTTGCTACTTCCCCCCTGAGACCTCCCACTTTGTGAGAGATATCCAAGAGGTGAGGATGGGATATCTCCATTTGCTACTCTTTATCAGTCCACTATTGACTTCTCTAGTCGTGGAGAAGTCCTCCTAATGGGGACTTCAACACGAGGATAGGCATACATCAGGTACCACTCCTTGACTTCAGGGATGATTACACTCTACTGCCAAACATTGACCTTGAGGAGGCGCGTATGCTATGGGTTTTGGCTGACAGACGAGGTCCATTCACATCTTATGTGGGCAGGCCATATTAGACCTCGATAAGATGCATGATCTCATTATCTATAATGGTCCTGAAAGATGGAGCACCTTAGGTGGTTTCATGTTATTTCCACATGGGGGAGGCTCCATCGTTGTTGATTAAATCATGGGATCCCCTGCCTTCACATCTCACATCACTGACTTCACTGTAGCAACTCTCCCTTTAGGGGCTGATCACACTTATCTTTTCTTTAGCATCTCCACTCCACATCGCATATCACCTTCCACCCCACTGAGTTCTTACCCTACCTACCATGATATATGCTTTGACCGTGATTACTCAGCTACTTACTTTGGTCATTTGTACATCCTTCTTGATTATAATGACTTCATACCCCTTTTAGAGGATCGTGCTGCCTTGGTCACCCGGTCACTACATGAGGTTGCCCTTCATGCTTTCCCCCACACCACCTGCCCACGACCCCTTGGGACCTTACCTTGTAATAGATGGTATGATTATGAGTGTAAGGCTTTAAGCTGTTCGCTCAGATTCATAACCAAAAATAGTCTTTCGAGCAAACCAGATACGCTACACGAGTATTATAGGCCGGTACGTAGAAAGAAACTAGACTTCGTTCATCGGAATAGGGAGGAGCTACTAAATGTTTTGTCTAGTAACAACTCTAAGGAATTTTGGTGGAGATTTCTAAGATGGTCTCCCTCACCACTGACACTCAAGTATGGTTTAATTATGCTCACACACTTCATGACATCCCAAATCATCCAGTCCCTAACCTCTCACATATGTCATGCCCCACTTCCCGCAACCTCTTCATTAGGGTGGGGTGAAGGATGCTGTAATGAAACTTCATAATGGCCGAGCGAAGGATCGTGAGGAGCCATGCACTGAGCTCATTGCTATGGGATCAGCCTTCTAGCCCCGATCTTAGCAAATGTCTTTAATGAAGCTCTTTGTTTGGGGTTTCCATGCACCTAGACCATTAACACTATCTCACCCCTCCACGAGGTAGGGGATCCCATGAGCCTAGAGAACTACAAGACCATTATGATTGGACATGTCATATCCAAGGTTTACGCATCAATACTTGATTCCAAGTCAGTAGATTTGCGGAGCATTAAGGACTTAGAGCAGCAAGGCAGGCAGGATTCTAGCATGATCATCGAACCATGGACCACATTCTCACAGTCAGATGTATTATCGAGGAGGCGACGGCACAGAAGCAGAGGGTTTAATGTTGCTTTGTGGATTTTCGCAAGGCATTTGACACCGTTCTGAGAGCCCACCTCATACAATGCCTACAAAATTTGGGTTACAACCAGGAGATCATTTGGGCTGTCATGGCACTTTATGAGTGAATTTCAGGTAGAGTCCGGATAGGGGGTTTCCATTTTCCGAGCAAAAATCCCCGAGCAATGAGCATACAAAAGGTGGGAGGGGTCATAATATATAGGCTCAAGTCATTTTTGGAGAGCACAAAATTCCAAATTATTTCAAGGAATATGTACCTACATATGAAATATTGATGAACATAGTGATTCTCATGATTTGAAGGTCAACCTGGGTAAAACCATGGTCATGATCTTCAATGCATCTCAAGTTGTCATGTGCAAGGAGCAGTTCACATTTGATGGGTCACTTATTAAGGTAGTTTCATCTTACACCTATCTTACCCATCTTCACTGTGAGACCCGTGATGCAGGCATGCTTGAGTAGAGGATATGGTTCATTGGCCAGACTAGAGAGGTAGTGCTTCCGCTAGCACTTCCAGGATCCACGGACCAAGGGGTTTCTTTTTTACTCCTTGGTCCACCCAGCGGGGATGTACTATAGCAAACTGATACAGACATTGATTTCAATCCAAAAGAGGATTTCAACTATCAAGTCGACCAAGCAAAACAGGATCCTTGGTATATCGATAGCAGTGCATCATCTCACATGACAAATCATCAGGAATGGTTCACAGAGATGAAACCATTAGAAGGTCAAAAGAATGTCATCTGCACTGCAATACTGAGGTCTGATGATGAGCCCATCCTCCGATACTCTTAGAAAGTGGTCATAGTAGAGCTAGGTCTTAGTGGGGAACTCCTAGTCCCCCCACCAAGTGTGAGATGTGTGGATCTAACCGTATGATGCCGTGATTGTCAAACCATGCGGTGACTAGCTAACCATGGGGTGATGTGTGCAAACCATGATGTAGCTACCCCACTCTTTGCTAGTCATATGGAGGACTCTAGTGTCAGAATCATAAGTCTCTCATGAGAGGTAGGTCCCAAACTCTGTGGAGGAAAGTCACTGTCTGAAAAATGGCATCAACCTAGAGGGGGGTCATGGAAAACTCTGCCTGTACTATCTAATGGGGGACCAAGGGCTTACTCTGAATCATCCTAGAGCCCATGATCACCTGTAGCCACTCAAATCTCCTCTATTCAGCTGTTGAAATATCACACCCCCAAAAAGGTTCCGCATACATGGCAGTCGGCCTTAGTAAAGTATCAAAAAGCCAACATTTCATCGGTGGATCTTGGAAGTGCGCCTAGAAGCACTGTCGCTCTAGTCGAGCTAAAGCACCGTGCCCTCATGTGAGTTGTGCTCTAGTTGTGTGGGTCATCGTGAAAGCTAGCCCTGTGAATTGCACCCAAGTATGTGTAGGACTACACAATCTCCACTGGTGGTTGACTCTGGTTTGTAAAGCTAGATCATGACCTCGGTCTTCCCAAGGTTAACCATCATGTCTCTCTCTCTGCAGAACACCTCTAGGGCATCTAGATGTCTCTATAGTCCCTCTGCCAAAGATGATAGGAGGACTATGTCATCCACATCTAGTAGAATATGTATCATCAAGCCTACTAGTGGTGCTCCCTCACCTCCTAGACGGTCTATGAAAGATGTAATCTCAATGTAGAGGCCGAAGAGAGTCGGTGAGAGAGGGCATCCCTCCTTTACTCCGATTGTGCTCTCAACCCAGTCTGATAGGCCTTCTGGGACACAAATTCTCCCTCTTATGGACTCGTATAGGCTCACCACTCCCCATATCAGAACCTCTAGAATCTACATATCCTGTAGTCTCCTGATCATGCGGGATCGCGGGACAGTGTCGAAGGCCTTCCGAAAGTCTACAAAACAAGCGTAGACTTTCTGGCGTCTCGACTCGCCTCCTCAATGATAGTCCTTAGGGTGAAGATGTGGTCTAGAGTGGAGTGTTGTCTCTGAAAACTTGCCTGCCCTAGAGCATGCTGCCCATGTGCCTCTGTATGGCTGCTGATCTCCCTCTCCAGTCTCGATCCATAGATCTTGGCCAGTGTGTGGCCAATCATGAGAAAGCGATAGTTCCCAGTATCCATGGGATCACTTGCCTTGTGTATCGGTACTATGGTGGTAGTACTCCATGAGGGTGGGAAGACGTGACATATGGTGTGGTTGAACATCTATGCTAGTACCGGAGCCAAAACCTTCTATTCATGGTCGAAATGCTCAATCCGTATCCCCTCATGGTCATGTGCTCTCCGGTTATGAAACCAGTTGAGTGCAGCCCTCACATTCTATGCAGTGAACAAGTGGCAAGTGGTGGGCCTGGGCATAGTGGACATATCAGGTGGTACCTGCATCAGGACATCATAAAGAGAACATGCATAAGTGTGCCAAACACCTGGGTCTGTGATGGGTATGGGTGACTTCCCCTCCGATAGAAGCCCCAACCAATGGTGGGATCCCCCCCTAAAAAGAACTGATCACCTCGATCATTCTATGGGTGAGGAAGGCCCATTGCTTATGATGTGTCAGCCACTGCCGTGGGATCCACTATGCCTCGAGTGATGTCAAGTGGTAAAGGGGTTGCTCATGTGTGAAGTGAGTTCTCATCTCTCTGCACTCATTGTCATACCGAGGATTTTATGGTATCTTCCCAAGTGAAGCACATGCAAATCGAGTCGTGGGGAAAGACCTGATGGCAAGGGTGTTTGAGGCATGGGCGAGGTCTACAACATCTCCAAGTAGTAGGGTTGGAAGTCCCTTTGCCAGGCTGCTCACATAGATGTGGTCTAAGGCACGATCAAAGTGAACCTGTACATGAGTGGGCATGGGGGGGGCCCTCCCTATGATTGGCATAGTGGTAGAGATACAAAAGGCTAAGTACAAGTGATTAGCACCAACACAATAAAGTCGTATATCCGTGAGGTAAAGGCCAAGGGACCCAATGGGTAGTCCAATGTGCTTGTCCCTCCACCATGTGGGAAACAAGTGAGACCACCGGATGATGGCCATCTCTGTAGACCATTGTAAATGATAAAATCATGAACAATCCCTAGCTCAAGTAGATGTCGTCGATAATCTTTCTCCTGTACTGCATTTGCAGAGTCTCTCACTATCCCAAGCTTAGCTGCATCTAGTTCTAGTACTTGAGGGAATCCGATGCAAAGTCCAGTAGGCCCACCTGAATGTTCCCTATGCATGCATTGAAGTCACCAAGAAGGAGGATGTCCCTCTTCTTGGAGAATTCAGTGGTGATATCATCTTGAATCGACTCATATAGGTTGTGCCCTTTTGTGGTGACCTCACGTGCATAGGATGAAGTATCAGGGAGGGAATAACACACTACTATGAGAATCGGTCGTGCGTCTGGTAGCTGGACTTGTATCTACATGTGTCGTATATGCTCCTCTCTTCGTGCCACTGATATGAGAGGTCTCATGTGTGATCTAAAGAGGATAGCCACTCCACCCGAACCCTGCACACTAGTGTCTCTCTTCGTCTCCTTTGTATCAGATGACTCCCATGTATATCCTATCACAGTGGGCAGTCCTCTCTCGGGGCTCTCATGTGTCCCAGTATAGAAGACCATGTTTCTATCTCTGAGAAACCACTCGGATCAGACCAGAGTGTGCCATTGTAATTCTAGATTGCAATTCTTAGCCCACTTTGTGTCCCCTTGGCCCGATACCGTCATAATTCACCCTCTTCTTTCTCTTCCTTTTCTTCCTTCTCTCCCTGTCCTCTCTCTCTTGCTTTTTTGATTGAAGACAGTAAATTCAAAGGGATAGTTCAATTTTTGGTGCAAGGGCTACCGGAACAATCGCCAATTCTATCAATGAAAAGGAGGTTGCAGGGACAATCTTTCCCTTGTCAGGGAGAGGAAAGATCAAGCAATAAGGAGAGAAATGATAAAATTGAGCTAGCAAGTGTTCAAGGCATGTCATTTGTACAAACAACAGTCCCGTTCAAGGGGAAGACATTAAAAGAAGTGCAAAAGCCTGCAAATTTGTTACTTTTTTATTTTCTTAAGAAGTTTGATGCCAAGATTACCATCTATCTTATGAGGTGTGGAATAAAGAGCTCAATTAAGCTGCCAATTTGGAGACCCACAAAGATTTTTTAGCAGACGAGCTAGCAGAATTTCAGAAGATTTCAGAGAAACAAAAAGTAGCCATATCTGGGAAGTCGTATGTCCATGCCAAGGATTTGATTACAGACAAAAAGCTTCAGATTCCCATCAATAGGAGGTTTTATAGCTTTCCAGAAAAATACAAAGCGATTTGTAGTATTCATAGTGAAGGATGCATGCTATTGGAGGTAAGCCTTTCTTTTGATGTGTTTTTAAATCTTTGTCTCATGAAGGATGGAAGACATACCAGAAGAGGCCATGGAAGATCCTATTATTGAAGACAAAGGCAAAAATATAGAAGAGGCACAAGAACTAGAAGAGGAGGATATTAATCTTGAGGAAGAGAGCAAGGAAGTTGTAGCCTTGGATCTTGTAGCCTTAAAGTCACAAACAGTAAATGGAGCTATCTCTACTGAAGGACTGGATTTTGTGACATGTAGTCTAGCTATACCTATCCTTCCTTCCTTCACTATTCAAGGTCGAGAGTATTATCTGCTCTCATATATACGCGTCATATTTAACCTTAGAGAAGATTATGCCTTGGCCTCAATTGCTCAAATATGTAGCATAGATAAGGATGTTGTAATTGAAGACGATGAATTAATGGTACTAGAAGATACATTTGATCCCAAGGAGGTGCTCTCAATGTGCTTTAAGAAAACTGTGGATGAGGAGGATATGGATGATGAGACCTTTAACAAGGCCAAAACATAAAAGTTGGAGGAGCTGAAGGAAAGAAAGAAAGAAATTTTATTAGAGTCTTCAGAAGACCGATGGGTCTATGAGACTGAAAGAAAACCTTATACAAATCACATTAAGGGTGGAGCTACCGAAACGAGCATCATTACCCGTGTTGAACCCTAAGTTTGATCATACATAATCAAATACATCTGGATGTAACAATGAAAAGAAAAGAAAAGGTTTGGAGCGGAGCGGAATCCTCCGTATGTCATGTCGCCTTGGCTGGTGCATGGCCGATGATGGGATGTTGGTGCCCATCAAGGTGTGACATGCATCTCGTCTCCTGGACGAGGCTCGACACAAGACCAGAGCCACGATGACTCCCATGGGACGTATCCCGAGTCTAAACAATGACAGGAGGTCCTAGAGTGATCTGCGTCCCCCCTCGATGTCTCGTGTGTCATGCTAGAGTCATCAAGTCGGGGTCTCTGTCACGTCTTTAGCCAAAGGTGAAGCAACAAAGGAAAACACAAACAGTAGCGTGGAAAGAAGCATTGAATTTTGGACCAATAAAATTTTGGAGGATGATGAGAATATGAAGGTACGCTATTACTATTTTCTCTGCCATATCTTTTTTATCATGACTTGTATATATTTCTCATTACTTCTTTTTTTATACTGTAGCTCTATATTGAAGATGATAGTTTTTTAAGAAGGTCCTATGGGAGCCAAGAAAGGGGACTTGGATAGTTGTCTTCCCTTGCACAGTACATGAACAAGATGTCATTTACCAAGATTTTGATATATCACAGATAATTAAGTAACGACGGAGAGATAGCTATCTACTTTTTTAAATGTTTGTCAAAGTTTCTTGGTGGGTACCAAGTAAATTGGATGAACGACAAAGTTATATCGATTGAGAAATTATCTACTTTTGACATTTTTGGGTATGGCCCAGGCAAACAGTGCTCAAGGGCACAGTAGTTTTTGACATACACTGCTTACGCTTTAGCACTTGGAATCAAATATCCTAGCCAATTAGATGGTTATGGAAAGCATCATTTGATTAGGTTTAGAGAGCTGCTTCTACTAGATTCTAAGGGGCTGGCTTTCCCAAGTTGGTTGGGCTAATATTTAGAGTTATAAATTTGATAAATTAGCCCAAAAATAAAGGTGGGCTAATATTTAGAGCCTCAAATTTGATAAATTTGCCCTAAAATGGTAGTAGGGCTAATATTTATAACTCTACATGGCATAGATTCAAGTTGTTGAGGACTAGCTGTTACCTTTTCTGCAGGTGGCGGGGTCACAAAGTCCTACAAGAAAAGATAGTTAGCTCAGAATTTGTACTGAATTTTTTTGAAAACTATTACAAAGTCTCTGCATCATTGTTATAAATCTCCATAGGGTTCCAACTCTATCAATCCACTTGTGATTCATAAAGACCTTTGACTACCTCCACTCTACATGTTTTTGTGCAACTATTGAATTATCAAGGATCTGCCTTCTTCTTTTCTTTTGTGCCATGTTAAAGACAAGTTTAACATTTGACAATGAAACTTCTTTTTGGATTTGCAAACTTTGAAGTATACCTCTAAAAAACCATTGAAATACTTCTTTGAGAATTTTTGCCTTATGTGCTCCTCCAAAATGCTGTGTATGTCGAAAAAAAGCATTTCTTGCTGTGTAATGAGACTTTTCCAATCCTTGTGTGGACCATATTGCACATCCATACTTTTTAACAAAATATGGATGGTAGCTATATAGAATATGTTGCAATCACAAAAAATATTAAGTCACTATTTTGTAAACCATGTTTGAAAGTACAAACTATGCATACAAAATAAATTAATTCAACTTACGATGTAGTGTGTTATATTGCAGCTTGTCCATGCTTGTTTCATTGATTTTCCAAAAGTTTTTAGCTCCTCTTCTAATGCACGATGATCGCTCTTGGTCCATGTCTTTTTGTCACAAAGCTAGAAAAGCTTGTCTAAGGATTTCCATACATCTGCTTTAACATTTCGAGTAACAACATATGCCATATCATCTTTAATTGCATTATGCACATGCTTCCAAAGGCTGTGTCTCACCCTGGAAACATATCTTGATCTTCTACCAAGCTTCCCTTCTCTTTGTGGTTCTGATCAAAATCTTCTTGCTTTGACTCCACCAATTGATGGTTTGATAGGAACATCCTTTCCATTTGAGGACATCTTGACGTCTGTTATGATATGAACATCTCCTTCATGGAGACCCATGTCTGATAATACTTTTTCTAACGTAGCAATTGCTTTTTTTCTACTTTTTTCTTTTCTATGATTCTACATAAAGCATGCAATGTGCATATATGTACATTGCACAAAGGAATATCAAGCATTGCTTTGAATTCAGAATCAATCTTGTCCCTATTAGGAGCTTTTCTCCACCATTTAGGATCCATGACATGGGCTAGCTTCTTACAGTAATGGAGATTTTGAATAACCTCCTTTGCTTATGTTGAACATACATTTGAGGATCTTGAGGTCCCCTGCCATATGCCAATCAACGTGGAAATCACCCTTACCTTCAACATGAAGTTGCCCTCCTTGAACCTGGTTTTTGATGACTTCTGGTATTTTGGTATGGTGAAACACCCAAAACAAGATTTGGTGGTCCTCTGTCTTTACTTGCCATTAAGAAGAAACTCTATTAAAACATCTAGATGAAATAAATGAAATCAAATAGCAATATATTTAAAAAATGAAAGTTCACGCTTACCTCAAATGCTCCCACCCACCAAATGTGCTTCTTTGATTGTACCCTCAAATGCTTTGAGTTTTCTTTTGTGATTGATGTATCAAGTGCCCAACTCAAGTGTGATGGTCACTCTTTCAATCTTTTTCTCTTTAACAATTTCACATTCATCCAACTTTATGACGAATATAAGCCGTCCCCGACACTCTTCAAATGTGATTCCCTAGAATTCAATCATTCTTTTTTGTAATTGTTCAAGATCAACAAAAATATTATTCCAAGGATTATGCAAAGTGGCCCGCTTACTACCTTCAAATACATCCTCGATATGCAACCACTGACCAATAAAATCATCTACTTGTACATTGAGTGAAGCTCTTAAATTTCAAACTTCTACAAGAGTTGGAAGAAGCACATGTTTGATCCTTTGATCTTAAAAAGTTGATGATACTGCTTTGAAAATAGAAGAATAATCTTTCCTGCTAACTCCACTCTCATTAAGAGCCTCCTGAATTAAGTTTACATTAACTTTATTGCTTTCCATGAACTCATTTTGGGGCCCTCTAACGACTTCCCTTGAGAATATTCTCTAAAAAAAGAGGGGCATGGATAATTTTTTACATATTAGCTCAAAACTTGTCGAACTTGGCATTTCTAGAACCTACTCTTTGAGGGGTTACCAATGATATCTACCATGATGGGGTTTGGACATGGGAATGGAAAGATACATCAAAGATTCCTTTCTTATAGGGTTTGGATATGGGAATGGAAAGATACATCAAAGATTCCTTTCCATTCCCATGTCCAAACCCCATCATGGTATATATCATTGGGAACCCCTCAAAGAGTAGGTTCTAGATATACCAAGTCTGACAAGTTTTGAGCTAATCTGCAAAAAAATATCCATGCCCCCCTTTTTTGAGAGAATATTCTCAAGGAAAGTCCTTAGAGGGCCCCAAACTGAGCTCCAAATTTCTCTAATGGTTGCACAACATTGCGTTTGATGGTTTTAAACTTCTTTTCCTCAATCATCTCTTCCGCAATAGTCATTGAATATAGAATACACAACAATACTCAAACCGCTGACTAGGTAGACTCTTTGTCAGCATATCTGCAAGGTTATCAGTGGAGGGTGCAAGCGTCAAGTACAAGTAGCAAGGTGAGATTGTTTAAAGCATTTGCTATTTGCAATGTGGTTATGTAAATCTTCCTATGTTAACTCTTATTTACACATCCGGCTTATAGGAAAGTTTTGGAGCCCCAAAAGGAAAATGTTGATATGAACGCTCTTCCCGATATGTTGTAAACCTTCTCTCCTCATGTTCTCTTTGCATGGTGCCTACGTGTTGTCATTTTGGAAGAGGCGCATATTCTTTAGCTAAATCAATATGAAGATGGTGTTGCCATCTCTTATTGGCTTGTTTTGTAGAGTTGTAGTTCGATGTTGCCAGTTTGAGTGCAGTGTTTTTCCAATTACTCTTTCATAAGGCAAAGACTCTTCATGGCGGTAAACTTTGAAAAACAAGCCTATGGCAAGATTAGTTCTGGTGTTCTGATGGAGAAGCTTAACGATCGTGGAGATGGCTAGAAAATGATTGAGAGAAAGACGTGGCTTGTAGGAGCATTGAATGTTAACGCTCATGAGATATGGGAGTGAATATAGAAGAATATCTTTATTCTTTCATCCTTTGTCATCCTCTGACATGTTTATAGTACTTAAAAATATTTTATTGAGTATTTTATTACTTTCCCATATTTCGGACTCACAAAAAAAGAAGAAATTGTGGATTTCTCTCAGGGCCCCAAAATGAGCTCCCTTTTTTCCTAATGACCCATCGGTCTTCTGAAGACTTTAATAAACTCTCTCTCTCTCTCTCTGTCTCTCTCTCTCTCTCTCTCTCTCTCTCTCTCGATTTTGGGCCGCTCACACAATTGATCCACTTCCCTGACTAGGTTTGTGTCAGGCTCTACTTGATTGAGATGTGGCGATACAAGGACAAACTAGTGCAGCAGACTAGGGAACAGTTGGAGACGATGCCACATGACACTAAGCCTGACCAAGCACAGACACATGTCACAGACTTCTACACATCCAAGCCAATCCCGGGTGAAATTGAGGTGGAGGAGCTAGAGCATTGTGGATCCGTAGTAGCAGGAGTCGCCACGACGCTATCAGGCGAGGCATACAGAGATCGCATACGGCACAAGGGGTGACTAGAGCGCATACGACCGAGATCCAACCTATCTCAGCCCTCCTCAGAGGGGACCGCCCGCGGGACAAGGCATCACTCTCGATGTAGCCCACCGAATACATAGATCAAGGAGACCACGCCCTCCATCGCCGCGGGAGACAACCAGATAGACGCAGATACATGAGCTCTTCTCGACCCATTACAAAGCCACCAAGGTACCAGGGTATATGGAGCCTGTACATGCACTTGGTACACTAGCTCTGAGCACTTGATACTAGGACATTTTGCTACTTTGCTATTTTGCACTAGATTAGCACTTTAGCACTCAACAAGGGTCTTAGCGAGCCCTTTGCTTCAGCCCACTGTGGCTTGTATGAGTTACCTCTATTTTGCACTTTGTCTCATAGGCTCGCGAGGCCTCTCGAAGACATTAATACATCTCTCTCTCTCTCTCTCTCTCTCTCTCTCTCTCTCTCTCTCTCTCTTCACTAGGAAAGGTGTGAAGGATGCCGTGATGAAACTTCATAATGGCCGAGCGAAAGAGCATGAGGGCCTATGTATTGAATTCATTGCATATGGGATTAATCTCCTAGCCCCGATCTTAGCAAAGCTCTTTAATGAATATGTTTGTCCGAGGTTCCCACGCACCTGGACTGTTAACACTCTCACCCATCCACAAGGTAAGGGATCCCATCAACCCGAAGAACTAGTTACATGACCATTATGATCGGACATGTCATGTCCAAGATTTATGCATCAGTGCTTGATCCCGAGGTTAGTCAATTCGCAAAGATGCAGGAACTTAGAGTGGATGGACAAGCTAGATTCCGACGTGATCATGCATCACATTCTCACACTTAGGTGTATCATTGAGGAGGCGAGGGCATGGAAACAGAGGGTTTATTGCTGCTTTGTGAACTTCCGCAAAGTCTTTGATACGGTTCCGCCGAGAGCCCCCCTCATCAAGCGTTTGCAGGACTTGGGTTATGACCAAGAGATCCTTCAGGCTATCACGGCACTTTACGAGAGAGTCTCAGGAAGATCCTTCAGGCTGTCATGGCACTTTACGAGAGGATCTCAGGAAGAGTTCGAATAGGGTCTGGATGGACAAATGAGATCATGAGTACTATCGGGATCAAACAAGGGTGTCCATCACCAACCCTGTTTGGCCTATACATTGATAAGCTAGAGATACTTATACAAACACTTGGGGGGATGGATGCTCTCTCGTTGGCACTATGATTCAGATCTTGTTATACGTCAGACGACGTGGCACTCTTATCTTCCTTAGCAGAGGGTCTCCAGAGATACCTAGATGCACTACAATCCTTTTGTGATTCCCATGATTTGAAGGTCAACCTTGGTAAAACCAAGGTCATGATCTTCAACACATCTCGAGCCGCTATGCATCGAGAGTACACTTTCGACGGGTCACCAGTTGAGGTTGTTTTGTCATATACATATCTAGGGGTTCTCTTCTCTAAACCTAACTCTACTATGAGACCAACGATGCAGGCCCAATTGAGCAGAGGATACGCTTCATTGGACAAATTAGAGAGGACCTGGTTGGGACCAAGCGAGCTTCCAATGAAGCTCAACGTCTACACGGATCATTGTTTACATAGATATACACAGATCCACCTACCCCACTCATTGAGGATCTCTATTGGGAAATTTCGAGTCTCTTCACATAGACTTTGCATCGAGAGTAGTAGGGCTGAGGGTTTGCCCGAGGAGAGGCGCATATGCACATTATGTGACATCCAACAGATTGAGTTGGAGGAGCATTTCATTTTCAGATGCCCAGTATACTATGAGATCTAAGGATGCTTCTATTGCCTCTTCAAAGACAGTTCTGGGATGGTCCTGCTTTCTCTCCTTTCCAAACTAGAGGTGCTTAGCCGCCTTCATTCACGCGACAAACAGGCTCTGCAAGCATCTACTTCAATCACGGAGACGAGAGCAAACCTCCTTGATCGACTCTTCTTGAAGCTCGATCACTGAGTTCTTCCGACCAAACCATTTGGGATCCCACACCACGAGGCCCCACCATGATTGTGACATAGAGCCAACGACACGACAACTCACATAGAGAGTTGATGCACAAATTACGCTAGGGGATATTTCTTCTCTGTTCAGAGTTGGGGCTCCACCGACAAGGGTCATTGTAGCCTTTATCAGACGTAGAGCTATGACCAAGAGAGGACATAAGGTCATGTCCGCAAACGACAACCGCCAACGCTCTATCTCTAACTTTATGCCCTCACTAACTCATCCACCTCGACGCTCTGATGATGAGGAATAATCATTCTGACCTGACTATGTAGCACTCGGCACTAATCATTCTGACATGACTATGTAGCACTCAACACTTATGCATTGGAGTGGATGCTCATTTAGTAGCTCCACCCACATAGCTTGTATCGCGATTTTTCACAATCTCATAGACCCATTAGTCTTTGGAAGACAAAAAAAAACTCTTTCGTTCTTTCTTTCTCACATGCTTCCGCACTACACCACTCTCACATGGTATCACTTGATTAGATCGGCTAGGGACCAAGGGAGGGTACTCATCAAGCACAATTTCTGAAGGCATTGACACGCTTAGGGGTTGCTAATTCGCTATGCTATGCGCTATGGAGCTACTACCTAAAGGCGAGAGAAGGCACAGGTGGTGATTGTTGTGTTACAGTGGCTTGATCTGCTCACGACTGTTTGGGACAACAACCAAGGCTTTTAAGGTGTGATTAGAGCAGCCTTTGAAGGTAATTTGTAGCAGTACTCTGCGCTAATGTTCTTTGTTGGGATGCTATTGATTTAGAGGCCACTCCCTCTTGTTGATGTCACCATCGCTCATTGCTGACTAACCCCTTTTCTATGCCCTCAAGAGTCAACACAATCAAATCCAAACAATTCAAACCTTTCTGAGAAAGGGGTGTGGGGGATGTAAATTCCTCATTTAGGTATCAAAGAAAAAGTTCTAGCTCTCTGAGAGAGGGAAGCAAAACCGAATAAAGACGAGTGTTTCAAGTCAACACTTTTCTTTGTAAAATACTGAAAATTTAAACCTCAAAAGGATGTTTGAACTCAAATTCACTGCTATATCTTCTATCTTAGTGGACTCACCTTCCATACATAGAAAATTAAAGGTTTGGTTGGCTCTTATGGAACAAGACCACCAAAATGTTGCAAATGGAACAAACGAGGATTGGAACAGCACAAGCAAAGAGCCAATGGGATCTCAATATAGGAGATCTAGGACTGTCTCAAAGAAACTTACAATATTTTTAGAGAATTGTTCGTGGAGTGCATGAGTCTTATAGATTTAATCTAAATTCCCTATCCAACCATAGCAACTCTAGGAGCTCCAACAGATTATGACATTACTAAGAAGTTCAACATAAGAAAACGCTGACCTGTTGATGCATGCAATTTGCAATAGCATGTGGACACGTGCTGCTAAGCTAGTAAACGAAGGAATCCAAGACACAACCATGTAAACGTGGTAGTAAAGAAGTTTGAAAATATTGCAAGCGAATGGACATAATAAGAGACAATGCATTAAAAACTTGCTAGACATGCGAGAAGGCAAAGCTCATACAGCTGAGATAGTGAACAGAATCGACTTGCAGGTTTTGCACGTCTTACAAATTCTGAAGACAAAGATGACCTTGTTTATGGGGTTGGGTTGAGGAAGATGATCTTCATTACACTTATCAAGAAGCATGTTTTGAAAGTGTTTATAAGTGTGCAATGTTACGTCTGAGTGGTTTTTTTTTCTTGGTTGATTCATAAGTGCACATGTTTTGGATGAACCTCATCATCCTGCATCCCTCTTGACTTTTTCCAAAAGAAAGATTTGTTTCTTGAGGTGCTCATCAGCATCAAATATATGCACTGCTTTCATTTGGGAGTCCAACAAAGGTTTGTCCTGTTATGCTAGTAATTTGAGTTGAATTTCCCAATGTAGATTTTTTTTTTAGCTCCGCAATTCCTTTGAGAAGGATCCTTGTACACTGAACCATTCAATACAGGATATGAGATCAAAATTCCTTTCAGATATGCATAATTGGAAAATCAGGCGCAGAAAGGTGAGGTTCTTCCAAATGGGTTCATGGGCAAATCCCGAGACCATGCAATTCACCATGCATATCATAGCTCAAGGATATGGAACCCTACAGACATCAGGGTTCAATATGAACTTTCGTATTTCTGGATTCGCCATAGTGCCTGAGTGCTACAGTTGGGAAGGGAAGAGTCGGACCAGGGCTTGCTGACGTTCTGTATTTTCTGGAGCCAGTACAATGAGGAAAGTATTCCTTCCATAGACGTGAACGATGGTGGAGGCCTTGTTGAAGTTCCTTGCAGCACAGCTTCACTGACCCAATGCATTATGTTCTTCCTATTCCTTGTTACCTTAACACGTTAGCAAAGCTCCTTAGATCCACGGCTGAAACTGGCATCTTATAGTTAGGCACTCTCTAACATAACTAAGTTACAAGCTCTCATGGCCTACTCTCACAAGCATCTGTCTATCTGCCTTCAGAGAACTGCTGCTTTTGTCCTGCCAAGCAGGGCTCTCCTCATCACTGCTATGCCCTGTATTACTAGAGCCCATGCATTTCCTGTCATGCCTGTACTGCGAGCAGAACTATTTAGTATCTTAACACAGCTTTTGAGCCAACAAAGAAAAGACTTGTTCATCGTATCTTCTTAGTAGACACCTATCTCACCTTTTTTCCGTCAGGAAATCAAGCTTGTATAAACACACTATTCCTCACCTTGAGGTAGATCGGTCAGTGCTTCTGGATCTACTTTTCCTGTTTGCAGCTGAGACATTGTGCCTTCGACCTTGGCTAACTAAAATGTAGTCATCATGGGTCTGCTGAGGTTTGTCATCCCCATGGCTTCTTATTGTGTACCTGCACTTTTGCCAGCAGCATGAGGTCACTAAAATCTCCTTGAAAAGGAAGCAGGACATATGTTACGGATTGTCGTAACATTCATGAAGAATTCGAAGCCTAGTCTAAAACTTCTCACACAAACCTTTCCTCTACAGAAATCCATTATAGATTGTAGACTAATCACTTTTCTTATTCTCTTTACTATCATCTGGGGTCACTTTGACTTGGTATGACCAAAACTTGGGTCATGGTCATACAGGGGCTTCTAAAGAAAATAACATCAGACTGAATCTGAGAAAAGTTCAATTGTTCACTTCACAATGCTACTCTATTTAAGGCACCTTGCCTAAAACAAATTTCTCAAAATCTTGCATAATATATGACCAGAGAGCATCTCAACTTACGACCTCTCACTTCTGAAGCATCACAAAAATATTTCAATTAAGTATTGTCTTCATTTCTTTGCCTTTTTCAAGTGTGGGAATACACACACACACACACACACTTTTGTGGTTTTGGATGAAATCCATTTATGACTATATTACAAGAAACAGTCTCAAAGAGAGGGACAGCCAGTTACAAGCATCAGATCCATATATGACAAGAAAGCAGGATAATCTCCAGCCCGCGCATGTAGACAATCATCGAATGATTGCCAAAGAGATGCCTGGAAGACCTGGTATTAGCACGAGAGGGATCACCAAAAACCCGATGGTTGCAGTCCTTTCATAGAGCCTTATAATGAACCCAATAAAAAAAAAGATCGTATCCCTGCCTGACCAGAAGAAAACCAACAACCAAAAAAGTTTGCCAGAAGAAGCACTGGGGAAACGCTCCTGAAGCCGTCGCTGCAACAAAAGAAAGAAATCACATGACTCTGGGCAATGCCAAAACAAATGGGGCATAGACTCCCACAAGGACAAACATTGTCTCCACGTGGCAGGAGCCATGTGACGACAAGCCAAGATCTGTCCAAAAGGAAGAACCCCAATCAAAACTCCCCAAAGCAAGAACTTTTGTAGAAGAGGGAGTTTTGAAGCCCAAAGTGCTGCAATCTTTTGTGCCACCACCGAGAGGTACATCTCATAGACCAGATACAATTGTCATGGAGGGAAACCCAAGGAGGAGGCAGCAAGACCTAATACAAAGATGCAACCGTAATGTCAGCTAGCGGTATTGCATGGCAAACATGATCAAGCAATTGGAGAACCCATTCTTTGAGACAATCAGCAATCTCAAGACGTATTACTAGCTGAAAATCATGGAGGATCTGAGATGATAAATGCCATAAGGGTCTTTAATGCTGTCCCAAAGCATACTGTCTGACCGCTGTAGGAAAAAAGATGACCATACCGGCAGCATCAAGCACATCATCCACATGAAATTCGTTTAGACCAAAGAAAGAAATAAATAAATTTTATAAAAAGTCTTCGGAAGACCAAAGGGTCTATGAGACTAAAAAGAAACTGATACAATGAGCTGACGGTGAAGCCACTAAGCGGGCATCAACACCCATGACATCTGAACTTAACGGCATCGATACATTGAAATAGAACTCTCTCAGCTCTCGATGTGGGAGCCAGTAGGGGCATCAACTCTGGGAGGGGTATGTCGGTGTGTGAAGCTGATGTGGTGGCATATAGCCAATGATAGGTCGTTGGCGACTTTCGACATCTGTGGTCCGCTGTTGTCTCCTGGCCATAGCCCTGCGGCGAACAAGTGCCACCGTCACTCCTGTGGGTTTGGGCCCCTAGTCTAGTGAGCATGGAGGGAAGGTCTCCTAATGTGATATGTGCCTCCATGCGCCGGCAAGTCTAGTGTGTGTCTAGCTCTGGCTCCGGTCCTCAAGGTAGCCGTCTTCGTGGGTCCTGATGGTTGGTGTTGTCTCGTTGGAAAAACTCAGTGATCGTACCCTGAGTGGGGTCTGGCTGTGTGTCCTAATCACCCCTACGTGCTCTGAGAAAGCACCCCCTGTGTTGGACAGCCTCATGGATGGTGAAGGTCGCCAGGCATCTCTGGTTTGGGTAGGATAGGAAATTGGATAGGGATCCAAGACTCTCTGAAAAGACTGTGATAGTGACCTCAGATCTCGTAGTACACAGGGCATCTGAATACGAAATTCTGCTCTGACTTGATCTCCTGAGAATCACATAAAGTGTAGATGTGTCCCCTCTCTTGGTATGCCCTCTGCCCGACCACTCTCAATAGAGAGACGCTGTGACGAGACTCCGAACTGCCCTATCGATATTCTCAAGGGATAAGGGAGGTGGATACGTATATACCCTAGTCCCTCGTGGGTCGATGAAACCCTCCACTGAAATCCGTAGGCAGTGGTCTCTATAGAAGCCGAGCTTTACAAAAAGCTCACAAGGTGCCGACCAAGTCCTGAATGTGTGTAACAAGGTCTAATTGCTTTTTTCTGAAGGTCAACCTTGACAGTGACCCTTGGTCTAGCAAGAGGGGCTCAAATGGCAACACCTTTGACTCCCTATACTGTTAAGGTTTTGCTCTCTTCTGAGGATAAGCAACAGGTTCAAAGTGCAGTGGAGGCTCTTCAAGACAGGGCCCTAGTAGGCTAGATTGTTGGGCTCACCCCCTCGAGGCGACAGATTTGGCTTCAGGCAACGAGTTCAGCCCTAGGAGATAACCACATCTAGGAGGTCACCATCTATGGGAGAGGGGTCTTCCTTCTCCAGTCTTCCCTTGGTATCATGGCTTCACAGTGGCAGACATGGACACGACTCACCACGTACCTCGCTTCCCAGGGCTCCCGAAGAAGTATAGATCCATTCTCCAGTCTATCGAAGGATGTTTTGGTACGGTGCTGGAGTCTCCTCCTCCCTTGACAACCACAGTGGTCACAGATGATGGGGTCCCCATGCTCAAAGTGATTGTGGACACCCCCAAGACACTTCCTGAGGAGATTCTTCTGGAGACCTTGGATGGAGGCGAACTACGTCAGAGAGTTGAGGTCTTAGGGCTTCCAGGCCAGTGCCTTCGATAAAGAGAGATGGGACACTTAGCTCGTGACTGCATGAGAGGCCAGCGTAGAATGCTCCTCAGCCTAGGAAGTTTTGGGGGCTTCCCCCTCAGCCAAAGCAGGGGCAGAGGGCTCCCCAGCATCGGGCCAGGCAGTCAGATCGTCAACAGCACTCGCAAACACCTTGGGTCGAGCCCTCTCAGGGGACTTGGACCAAGGTTGAGCACAAGAAGCCCAGCAAGGCACCCCTCAAGCGTCGCAGGTATCGAGCTAGGGTCAGAGAGCGCGAGAGAGCCCGATTCCCCCAGCCTCAGGAGAAGCTAGCAGAGGTTGCCCCTATGGAGCAGGAGGAGGAGACCACCTTTGATCTCCCGACTGAACCGCAGGCGCCAGTAGAGTAGAGTGCCCACGGCCCTTTGCAATAGCAAGAGCTTGGAGCCACCGCTAAGAAGGTCTCTATGGACCCTCCATCGAGGCCGCCCCCCGCTTCCGCTCCCCCCTCCCCTCAGTCCCTCCCCCTTCCCCTCAACCTGCAGTCGCCCGTACCACCCTCCCCCCCTTCCCCCCCCTTCTTCTTGCCCGCCTCCCCTCCCTACCTCCAGGACTCCATCCCCCTCTGCCCCCGTCTGTTACCCATCCGCCTTCTCTCTCCAAACCTGTGCCTTCAGGCAAGGGGGTGCCTGAGTCCTCTCCCTTGTAGCAGGCCTCGAGCCCCTCTTCCCAGGCGTAGCATAGTCCAGGTGCGTCCTCCTCCATGCAACAGAGCTCAACCGATCCGTTTTCGCAGCTTCCAGGTCCCAAGCCTTGTCCAAGACAGCCTTTACCTAGAGAGTTCTGTTGGCTAGGACCATGGAAGTATCTTGAGATCCCTGATAGATACCCGATGGGTCTAGAGGTGTCTGTCTTGATTTTGCAGCCCCGAGGAGGCTCTATAGGAGTGTTTGTCTCGCGGTCGTGCCCTTTCTAGGGATTTCTCTTCGCAGCATTTGGAGAGGAGCAATGGACTCCCACACTGTCGACCTTATGATGCAGCAGCAGAGGTTTGACATGATGGAGGAGCGGCTTGGCCCCCAAGGGAGTGAGATATGGGTCATCCATTGTCATACCACCACTTTTCAGCTTGTCTTCTCAGCTGACCGTCGGGAGCTGGGTGTTGCAGTCTATGTGCTTCGCCTGGGACCAAAGGTTCACCTGAAGCAGGCCACGTATTGGACTCTACAGCTTTCTACAGACCGATTAGGGGTTGATTCCTCATTTCTGAGGCAGTGGGCCACCAAGGTAGGCATCGAGCCAGTTATGCCCCTAGTGCGACACCATACTGACACAAATTACTCTCCATCTAAACCCACAGCGAAGTCCCAGAGGTCTTAGATTTCAGTACAAGCTCCCACTCATAGGCGAGCTTTGTTCTCCACTCCCCCCACCTCCCCATGAGTTGGACCATGGTGAGTTGGTACGTGCACAGGCTCCATGACCACGCGCGTCAGCAGCCGCAACATCTGTTACTTCAACAAGAGCTCCAGAGGGTAGTGGTTAGGTGAACAGTGGACTTCCTCTTGATCCAGGAGCATATGTTTTCAGCTGCAAATGTTCGACGTAGACGGCACCTCCTTCCGAGGAGAGGCCCTGAGATATGGTTCCCCGCGGTTGGTAGGAGTGCATTTCAGTGTCCCAGTCCGTTGGAGCCGATATGTACGATCAAGGCAACCTCATCCCAGGCAGAGCAGTCTGGATGGGTTTGAGAGTTGGGCTCCGATTTGAAACCAGATGTCACCTCCCGAACACACCAGACACGGTACACAAGTACCGACGTCTCGTATGTCGGAAGAAGCAGGCATTTCTTCGTCGAAATGAGGAGGAGCTGCTGCACATCTTATACAGCAGCAACTCTTAAGGATTTTTTGCGGAGATTCCTTGAGCGTAGGTCCCCATCACCCCTCACCGACACGAGAGTCTGACACACGTATGCACACCATCTTTATGATGTCCCACACCAGCCCACTCCAGATCTCATCATACACACACCTCACCCCACCACTTGCACGTTGTTCACCAGAGGGGGAGTCAAGGACGCGACATTGAAATTGCACAATGGCCGAGCAAAGGATCACAAGGGGCTATGCACTGAGTTTATCGCATATGGGATCGACACGTTAGCCCCAATCCTAGCAAAGCTATTCAATGACGTTGTTTGCCTTGGCTTCCCCCGCACCTGGATACTCAACACCATCACCCCCATCCACAAGGCAGGGGATCCCATGGACCCGAGTAACGATAGGACTATCATGATTGGACATGTGATGTCCAAGATCGATGCAGTTGTATTGGATGCATCGGTCAGCCTGTTCGCAGGGATGAGAGGGCTCAGCGCAGAGGGTCAGACTAGTTTCACGCCAGACCATGGGACTATGGATCACATACTCACACTCAGGGGTGTCATTGAGGAGGCTAGATCACGGAAGGAGAGAATATATTGTTGCTTTATGGATTTGCCCAAAGCCTTTGACACAGTACCTCGAGCTCGTCTCATCACACGCCTAGAGACACTGGGATTTGATCAAGAGATCATTTGGGGCAGTCATGCGCTGTATGAGAGTCTCTCACGCCAAGTTCGAACAGGCGCAGGTTGGACAGATGAGATCCTAAGTACCATAGGGGTCAAACAAGGTTGTCCCTTATCACCGACCCTGTTTGGCCTGTACATCGATGAGCTTGAGACTTTCATGGGGGTGTTCGGAGGGACCGGTTGCTCACTTGCCGAGATCATCATCAGGATTCTTCTTTATGCACATGACGTGGCACTCTTGTCCTCCACACCCGAGACGCTCCACCGACACCTGGATGCACTGCAAGCTTTTTGTTTATCCCATGATTTGGAGGTCAACCTTGGCAAGACCAAGGTCATGATCTTTAACACCTCTCGAGCAAACATGCAACGGAAGCAGGTTACTTTTACTTTTGGTGGGTCACCAATTGAGATCGTATCCTCATACACTTACTTGGGGGTCATCTTCTCCGGCCCGATCTTCACGATGAGAACAGCAATGCAGAGACTAAGCAGGGGATACGCCTCACTGGCTCGGCTAGAGAGACAATGCTTTCACTCCCACTTCCAGGACCCTCGGACCAAGGCTCTTCTCTTCGACTCCTTGGTCCGACCAGCCGGTATGTATGGCAGCCCTTGTTGGGGGCCTAACATGTCAGACATAGAGTGGACATGGGTGGAGCGCCTGTAGATCCTCATGCTCTCACGGATGATCCGGGGGAAACCGTTTGTACCACATCACATCTTTCAGGCCGAGTTTGGTGCTTCTCCACTCCAGCTAGATGCAGCCTTTCAGACCATCACATATCTACACCGGGTTAGATCATATGGGGACTGCACATCAGGGAGACAGAGGTTCCCATGGTTGGCTCTCAATTCCTCCATGAGGTTGGCAACAGAGGGAGACGAGCCATGCTGGTATGCACGGACTCACAGATGGTTTGTGAGTCTAGGGTTCCACATCGATAGGATACCTCGTTTTCAGTACAGTTTAGATGCCCCTCCGATACTCCCACCCACTATCCCGATTGGGCCACACACCAACCAGGTCATTTGAGAGAATCTCCTGCAACTACACACCTTTAGGACCTGGTTGGAGCCGGAGCTCCCAGTGAAGCTGAATTTCTACAGAGATTACTCTCTTCGTATTTCGGAGGAGGGATTCATCACACCACCGGGGTACACTGAGCTTCATATGCCTCACTCACTACGGGTCTCCATCGGACAATTTCAGGTATCATCACACCGCCTCCGCATAGAGAGCGGCAGAGCAAAGGGGATTCCTAGGGAGCATCGCTTATGCATATTGTGCGACTGTCAGAAGGTTGAGTCGGAGGAGCATTTTATTTTCAGGTGCCCAGTGTACTACGAGATCCCACGTCGCTACCATTGCCTCTTCAAAGACGGCTCCCGCCTCCTTTCAAGATTCCTCACCTGCCCAGATCAGAGATGCCTTGCAGCCTTCATTCACGAGGGGGTCCGACACAAAGAGTACTTACTCAGGCGACAAGGCTTGGCCACATCATCAGACACCTCTCAGAACAGGATCACAAAGTTCTTTCCATCGAGTGACATTGATAGTCCAGTCTCTAGCCGCAGACGTGACAGAGACCCCGACCCGACGACCGCAGCACGACACACGAGACATCGAGGGGGGACACAAATCACTCTGGGGGACCTCCCGTCATTGTTTAGACCCGAGATACATCCCATGGGAGTCACGGTGGCTCTGGTCTTGTGTCGAGCCTCGTCCAAGAGACCAAGACGCACGGCACCCCTTGACGGGCGCCAACATCCCATCACCGGCTATGCACCAGCCAGGGCGACATGACATACGGAGGATTCCGCTCCGCTCCAGTCCTTTTCTTTTCTTTTCATTGTTACATCCAGATGTATTTGATTATGTATGATCAGACTTAGGGTTCAGCACGGGTGATGATGCTCGTTTCAGTAGCTCCACCCTTACTGTGATTTGTATCAGGTTTTCTTTCAATCTCATAGACCCATCGGTCTTCCAAAGACTCTAATTTCTTTCTTTCTTTCTTTCAAGCCCCCGCCATCTAGCCATATAATGCCCTTGGAGCCCCCCCAAAAGTCCAGGGAGGCTTCTCTTTGGAGGTTTCAAGGTCTCATACATACAAGGCCTCCTTGAGGCCCATTTGTATGTGGGACTAAGGCCCCCCTCTATTGCAAGATCTACATAGGCTGCCCATACTCATGGTAGGCCTATCTCAATTTATTAGGGTGAAATACAACCCCACAAATGTATCCATCTACATTGCTCCTTGTTGCTTAGCTTTTTTATGTAGTGTTTAGAAGGCTGTCCAAGGCCAAAATAAATAAAAGAAGAATGCTCAAACAACCAAGTTTGACACTTATAACGTGTCCTTTTTTTCCTATGCCTTTTGAGTTCCGTTGATGATATCATCGCACTGAACTCTCTTTGTTTGTTTGTGAGCAGGCCTCTGTACATCGTTTCTATCTAGAAGCAGTCACTTGTCCCCTGTATGGATATGAACTTGCGGAAGAAATCCAAGATAAAATTATGCTTATTGAGTAGGGGCTACAAAATTGAGAAGAGATGACATTGTGCACACAACAACGAGACCAATGAGGTTTGACCCCAAAACCTAGGTAGCAATTGTAAATGAACCCCAAGGGAGTACTCTAAGGTAGTACAAAGCATATGAGATGAATACCACATCAAGCATGGTCAATAAACCAAACTAACATGAAGGATGCCTAATATTGCATTGATATCTATCAAACACCTTCTTGGTGAGATGCTGATACATTTGTCTTTCAGCCTAGAGACAAAACATATCTACAAGGGACATCAAAGGCTCCTTCGTTGCAGATAGGTGCCAAAAGAGAATTTTTAGCATCACAACACAAAAAGAACTGAACAGAAAAAACAAAACTATTCCTACAAGTTCTGATATTTATGAATACGAAAAAATCTCATTTATCAGCATAAAATTGTCAAACCTTCTGTGGCTCCTGCTTCTCTCTTCCTCTGAAAACACCTCTGCACCACTTTCCTCAGATGAATTCCCTTTGGGGATGCTCCTCTCAATATCACCATCACCCTCACTCATCCTGTGGTACCTGTTCCATCAGCAACAGAACTGAAGCTCTTCAAATGCAGTCTACACCTGAAAGGAAATTAATAAGAACAATTCGCATGCTTCTTATGTGCAACCATATGCCAGCAAGAGCAGTCTCCAACATCTTGAAAATAATTATACGTCCTATCAGATAAAATTTATGTGTTATTCCCAATTGTATCAAAGCACCTTGTATCTTACCTTGCCATGTGTGATTCTCTGTTACTGTTTCTTATGCTTCTGTCTTTCTTGTGAGTATTGCAGCTTTCATTACCCACTCCTGAAGCCTCCATATCAGTGCCATGATCAGTTAGACCAGAGCCCACTCCTTTCCAGCTGTACCTATTCCATTAGCAGATAATTTGTCTGATATTATTTACTGGTTGCATAAGAATTTTTATGCTTCTTGCAGTTACTAAACCAATCCTACTGCCTATGGCAGTTCCATTTGAATTACTTTTCACATACTTGCAGTGCACACTGCAAGTAGATTTTCATTCTGAATTCATGGGGTTCATAGACACAACAAATAGGATGATCTGTTGTGAATTACCAAACCTGTCATCAACATAACAAATATATTGTGCCCTCAAAATAAAATGATACGCAGTTTCGAATTGTACCTGTCCTTGCTACTGTGCCTCCTTTTCCTAGTGGCCTTTGAAGACTTTCCCATTTTCTTCCTTTCAACAGAACACTCCACGTCATTGCTATGAACAGTATCACCACCTCCATGGCTTTTCTTTCTATTTCTGTTTACCAATAGAACATACAACCATTCAGCAAAAGACTATTGGTGCCAAAAGAACAATCAAATGAGATAACAGCCCTGTATGAGGATAATCAAGCATAAGCAATTGCTTTCAACATCACATTTTGGCTTCCCTCCTTGGCCTTATGTGTGAAAAAAGGTGCATCCCACATCAAGAAACTGAACTTACCTGTTTATAGATCAATGCAGCGAGGACTGCAACAAAGGAATTCGCAAAGTAGCACTTCTCTCATTTTGCAAGTTCGGAGACACTTAGGGGAAAAAAAAGATGGAAAATGAAGTTTCTTAACATCTTCAAAAGTAGCCTATGAAACACTCAAGAAGGCAGAGCCTATACTACTTCTGCTCATCAAGGGAGAAGGTACAGCTCTATCGAGGTGAGACATGGTCATCACCTGAATACAGTCGAGATAGATGTACCAATGTCTCCGTGTATATCGAGGATTATAGAAAGAAGTGTTACCAGGTGGAGTGGAGGAGGTAGCCTATCTGTCTCTCTAAAGCAAATGTAAGAGATCTGCTGCTAGTACTGGCAGTCATAGTGATCAGTGTGATAGCCATATTACCCAACTATCTCCTGCTTATGTCCAGCTCCTCCAGTGGCTGACTGCTCCACCCTCTTTGGGTGCGTCAATGAGGAACCCTCCTGTCTGATGGCTTGTAAGACACAGAGAGAGAAAGAAAGAAAGGTATATTAACATATGCGGAAGGTAAAATAAAGCCTGTCAGACCAAAAAACTGAGATCAACATGAAAGGATAACCCTCCATGGGAAGAACTAGAGGCGTCTACAAAAAATCCATGTTGGGAGTAATTCATGTCGTTGCAAGCCATCTGTCATGTCTCATTTGTCAATCATGAGACATATAAGATGGCTCCAAGACAATACTGCTGAACCTAGGAGCAACAGGAACAAAAAATCCCTGTTGGGAATTCATCCAATTGCAAGCCATCTGTCATGTCTCATGTGTCAGTCATGAGTAGCTTGAGCTCCATATGGGCCAGATTCGAGTCCCACCAACAGTCTTGGTGTCTCTGAGATATGCTGCTGGCATGCTGGCATGCTCTATAGGGTTGACGTCAAGATGTAACAATGACGGTATCCCGAATGGGGTGAATGCTCGTCGGGCTTGACTCCAGTCCCTTGCTGATCTCACGTGTCTGGAAGTCACGGTCATGGTCAGGCATTGGTGTACAGAAATTTTCTCATTTCCCAATTCCACAGATTGCCTTCCTGCGTTTATTTTTGAAGCTATACAAAGCTTTCAAACCTCCTGGAACCATCATTTTCATGCATGCATTCCATTTATAGTTGTCTATGAAATCCACTCCGAGATATTTATGTGAGTTGACTGTATCCAGGTGCTCCCTTTCAAAGGTGACATCCAATTGTTTGTTCGCGTCCCAATCACCATTACCTTTGTCTTATCTATATTGACTTGCATTCCTTAGTGTTTGCAGAATTCTCTCAGTGCATCCAAATGTGCTTGCAGGCTCTCCTTGTTCTTTGCGAAGAATACCACATCATCTGCGTAGATAAGCATTAGCAAAGCGTACCCTGCAATCCGAACACCTACCTTGCTGTGCATTCTTATCCACTCTTCCAAATCATTGATAGAAAGATCAAAAAGTGAAGGTGAGAGGGCAGCCTTGCTTAACCCCTATGTCACTGCATATTACAGCTTTACCCTTGGAGCATGACCCATCCACTAGTGGCTGTGCTAACTCAGCAAGAACCCTAGTGGCTTCTCCTACATGGTACTGCGTCGAAGACTTTCTTGAAATCTACAAAACAATAGTAGACAACCTCTTTCTTGTGTTTGGCTCCTTCAGTTGCACCCCTTATGGCAGCAAGATTATCAATCATTGAGTGTTTGGGATGAAACCTTGCTTGGGATGGCACCCTCATTCCTTGTTCCTCCGCCCATTTGCTGATTTTTTGCTCAAGGATAGTGCCATATAACAATGACATTAGGCTGCTCACCATTATTGTCCGATAATTCTTTGCCATCTTGCTGTCTCCCCCCTTATGGATCGGTACAATCCTATTAAGCTACCAATCTGATGGAAACCCTTCCTCTAGAGACATATTCATAAGCCTAGTAAGCATTTTCTTTGTCTTCAGGCCTTCCCATGTCAACAATTTTGCTGCTAGACTTGGTGTGGCTGGACCTTCACTCCACTTCAGGCCTTCCCATGTCAACAATTTTGCTACTAGACCTAGTTGTAGGTGCGTGGAGTGTGGAAGCAAGCACAAGAGTCGAAGCTAGGAGCTAAAGACTGTCACGTCAACTAGAATAGCAGAAATGATAGTACAAAGTACATGAAGATAGACCCTAGGACTAAGTGTCCTAGGTGTCACATAGGACTAAATGTCCTATGTGGCATAAAAGGCACTAAAACACTAAAGTGCCTATACGTATACCTACAAGGCACATACCAGGGCCCATAGGGCATCACTACAACCGGGAGAAGATGGCCTACAAACCCCCCTCCATGGTATGGGCTGAAGTATTCTGGAAACCTCTCAAAATATCTGGTATTTTCTAGTCATGGTGGCACATGTTCATCCAAAAGGATATAGCCACCTATGAATGTACAAAATATGTCAGATCATGTAACAAAGGGAACCAAGTGTAAAGCATGTCGAAAGACTTCGAACTTGGGACAAGGAAGTGCCTTTGTAAACATATATGCCATGTCCTCTTCTATGGGAAGGTAGGACAACTCTATGTCTCCTGTTGACAACCGCTCTCGAACATAATGATAGTCAACTTCAATGTGCTTGGTACGCGCATGAAACACTGGATTATGCGCAATGGCCAAAGCACTCTGGCTGTCAGTGTAGACCATAGTGGAGGATGTCTAGCGAATACCAAGATCTGTAAGTAACTGTTGAAGCCAGACACACTCTACTCTAGCGGTAAATCCTAAGTGCCTCTGAGATATCTAAAGACTCTCTTCACTGCCTACCAATGCTGTGAACTGGGCATGTGCATGAACCTATTTAGCTGGGATACTGCATACTGTAAGTCAGGTCTGGTGTGGCATAAGTAAATGAGACATCCAACAACCTCCTGGTAAAGAGTGATATCACATGGTGAGCTCCCATCATGAGCTGAAAATTTAAAGCCAGGGTCCACTGGAGTAGAAACTAGCTTTCAATCCTCAAACTGAAAACGATCAAGGAGCTGTCCAATATACTTGGGCTGTGACATGATACCCCCCTCAACATGAGCAAACTGAATGCCTAGATAATAGTGCAGCTGTCCCATGTCTGACATTTCAAAAGCTTGCTGCAAATCAGCCTTGAAAGCTGCAATATGCTGAGTATCAGGGCATGTGATCAGCATGTCACCCACATAAAATCAGCACTAAAAAATCAGATCCACTCCCACGGACATAAAGAGTGGGCTCTGTGGGGCTATTCTGAAAACTAAGGGACAGTAAGTGTACATGAATTTTGGCATGCCATGCCCTGGGTGCCTACTTCAAACCATAAAGGGCTTTTCTCAGCCGTCATACCTTGTTTTCAGAGCCAACAACCTCAAAGCCAAGAGGTTGTGTCACATAAACTTCTTCCTGCAGATCCTTTTGCATACCCTTTTGCAACAAGACGGGCTTTGTGTCGATCTATGCTGCCATCAGATTTCCTTTTTAATTTGTAGACCTACCGGGTACCAATGGCATGCTTGCCGGGAGGGAGATCTACTAATTCCCATGTGTCATTTTTTGCAATAGATTGTAGCTCAGCTCTCATTGCATCCATCCACTCTTTGCTGTCAAAAGCATCTTTATGGCACAAAGGCTCTTCATTGTTTGCAAGCTGTAGCAAGGAGTGCAAACTCAAGAAAGTGATCATGCATCTGTCTATTCCCTGATCTGGTCCGGGCAGCAAGTGGTTGATCTTGTTTGCTTTCCCTCAATGTGTCAAGAAGCCATCTGGGACCTTGCCTTTGCTGTCTATTGACAACTCTTTCTTCAATCACTGCATCATGAATAGTGGGATAATTTTGTGTTGGACGAGGAGCCTGCGAATCAGCATGGGGTGCTAGCTGATCATTGCTTGTTGGAGGGCCTACAGGAGGCTCATGTTGCTGGTCAAAGTCTCCCTCTGAGGGAAGCAGAGGTAACCAAGAGTCAAAGGCGTCAAACATGTCAACTTCTGGCTTAGCTTTGCAGTCCACAAGAGGAGAAGCCGAATGTTCAGCAAAGATTTCATCTCGACTGACAAAAATCTTCCCAACATTTGGTTGGTATAACTGATACCCTTTGCTCTCCTGGCTGTAACCAATAAATATGCATTTGATTGCCTTATCATCAAGCTTATGTCTCAGCTGAGATGGTACATGAACATATGCAAGAGACCCAAAAACTCTCATGTGTGAAAGTGAAGGCTTCCTGCCTTTCCATGCTTCATAAGGTGTAACAGTCCTCAATGCCCTTGTGGGTGATCTATTCAGCACATAGTTGGCACACATCTCTGCATCAAACCAAAATTTATTGGGCAAGGACTTGGCCTTAAGCATGCATCTGACCATCTCCATAGTGGACCTGTTCTTCCTTTCAGGAACAACATTATGCTGAGGAGTGTAAGGAGTAGTGCATGAGTGAACAATGCCCCATGAAGACAAAAATGCATCAAACTCCTTTGACATATACTCTCCCCCCCTATCTGTGTTGAGGGTGACAAGCCGGCATCCTGATTCATTCTCAACCATATTCTGCCACCTCTGAAAGCATGAGAACACTTCAGATTTGGCTTTTAAAGCATATACCCAGCAATATCTTGTGAAGTCATCAATGAGAGTCATGAAATATTTGTACCCCCCAATGGCATTTGTCCTCATTGGGCCACAGACATCACTGTGCACTAGCTGCAATTTCCTTTGTGAGAGTTTTGGACAATTCTTTTGAAAAGGAAACCGATGCATCTTACCCAAAAGACAACCCTCACACACATGTTTGGAAACTGTGTGAGTTTGAGGTACATCATTTGCCATGCCCTGTGAATGTAACTTGGCAAGAGCTCTATAATTGAGATGACCCATTCTCTCATGCCAAAGATGAGTTTCAACAAGCTGTGAATCTGAAATAGCAAATGCTTCAATAGAGAGTGCAACTAAGTGATCATCAAGGTGATAAAGGCCCTTTTTCAAAGTGCCAGTAAGCACTTTGGCATTGTCATCACGAAGATCATATACTAGGCATCTGTATCCATCAAAAATCACTCTGAAACCTGAAGTGGCAATTGCTGAAATTGAAATCAAGTTCACTTCAATTCCAGGCACAAAAAGAACATTTGTCAAAGTGACAGGATGGCTTGAAATGCATGTAAGCTACACATCTCCAATTCCTTTTACAGCATAGGAAGCATTTTTAGCACATGTGACAGTCCCCCCTCGAGGTGCATTAGCTAAGGAATGAAACAACTGTCTGACGTGCTTGGAGGCACCACTATCAAAATACCAAGATTGAGCATCATTAGCAGTAAAGAATGCATCACCTTTGGAGGGATCAAAGGAGCAATGGACAGCCCATGCCCAATCATCCTCGAGAGCATGTGCATGTGAGGCATCTGTTGGCTTGTGGGATTCATTTGCATGTGAGGCATTAACTGTCAATCCTACTTTCTTTTTCTCCGAAGCAATGCACTTCCTGCATTCTGAAATTTCATGCCCTGGCTTGCGACAATAGTTGCATCTTTTCTTCTTTGACTTATCTGCTGTATTTTTAGATGCATTGGAGGAATTGCCACTGTCAGGCGCATATTTAGGCTTGCCCATAGGCCATGGTTGTAAGACACGTTAGACACGCTTTAGACACGAGTGTCTAAAGTCTCTTAAAGATAAGACACGTAAGATACGTTTTCCAATTATAATAATATTAAATAAATATTAAATTTAAAAATTTAAGTATGTATAAGTATAACATGGTAGCATGACTAGCTGCTAGTTTTAACATTTTAGAAGTACAATGTAGTTAAGAGTGAAGACTTCTCGCTTGTCCATTAAGACTTAAAATTTAAATGCCAAGACTCTGGACCTGGGACTTCTTGCAAGTTAAAAGTCAAGACTCGAGACTTAAAAGTTAAAAGTTAAGACTCAAGACTCATGGGCTTGCAAGTCATGACTCACAACTTTAAGGTTTAAAGTACAAACCAACAATTTGATATTCAAAATTCCAAATTATAACTTAAAAAGAGCCTGGAGGGCTACATAGATGATAGTAAATCATCATAGATCAATAAAGTTTAAACATATGCCATAAATAACTCGGCCAATGCCAACTATGTAGTAGTCACATGTGACATGAATGAAATATGAATCCTCATACATATAACTAAATGGGAAACTTTAAAATCTCAAGAGTCAAGTCTCTCAAGACTCATCCTAGTCTGAATCTACTAGGTCATTGCCACTGCTGGATCCAAAGTCACCATCAGTGATAGTGTTACCCTCACTATCATACTGTGGCTCCTCAGGCACCTCATCCTCCTCCTCCTCCTCCTCATCCTCCCCCTCCTCGTCCAAGGCAGACCGCATAGGTGTATCTGATGAGGTACTGGCCACAGCCACAGCTCTCCCATGGCCACGTCGGATGGCACAACCACGACCTCGTGCTCCTCTTCCACCACTTCTGCCTCTGACTCTGCCTCTACCTCTGCCCCTGCCCTCACCTGTGTCCCTCTGTGCTTGGAATAGCAATGGCTGATCTAAAACGTGAGCGAGTGACTCGTCTATCTATGGTCTCTAGCTCTCTATGTAGCTGTGCATATATCTCCTCCTCATCAGCTTCAACTCTAGCATAAGTAGGCAACTTGGTTATGTCAATGCTTGTAGGATCCACCTGCAACAACATTTACAAGCATATGTTCAATGTTCATTGTTATGATTTCAATTTCCTAGATATATTTAGAATCGAAATCATAGATGATAGAACATGTTACAATAGACTCAAGCTACCAATGTTACCTGCACTGGACCTGCCAAGTTTTTAAGCTTTCTTATAAGCCTCAAGTTTGCACGGCAATATACTAAGCGCTCGAGTTGCCTTGTGCTTAACTTGTTCCTTATTTTCGTATGGATCAAAGAGTAGGAGCTCCAATTCCTCTCACATGCTCCTGCTGCACATTCCTTTTGGTTCCAAATCTCAATTGGCATTTACAAATCGAGATTAAAGGAGTGAGAATCAAGATCAATCATCATCTACATTTACAGTTTACCAAACTAGGAATAGCAAATGCCAAAGATATATGTCTCAGCTCTCACCTGAGATAAAATCCAAAGAGCCAACTTCCGCACTCAAGGAGTGGAGTAGCCATATGTCTCCCACCACTCAATTGGCTTCACACAAATCTCTTTCCTTTTAGACGTGGGTCTAGAGAAGGAAACACCCACACTATTCTAATACTGAGAAAGCTCCAAGTCCATCTCCAATTGCTCATCCTCTGAAAAAACCCAACTTGTGTAGGCATCTCTATCCGCCAGTAACTCTAGCTTATTGAATAAATCAGCTGACTTAAACAGTGGATGCAAAAGTGTTACAAGCCCATGGATGGGCCTACGCATGAACCGCCATCTCGTATCCGCTAGAAACCTTATTTCTTCCATTCTACATATCAACATGATTTGTAAATTATGATAAACACTGATAATGGATTTATGATAAGTGATGATTCATTACTTATTAATATAGTGGACATAGACCAACCTTACCTCTCAGGTGCGAGGGAGTTACATGTACTCAACGAAACACGCAACTGCTCCATGAAATGATGGACCAAGCCAAGAGTACTTCCGTCCATATCAGTCACCCGCAAGACAGCGAATAAAGGATGGAGAGCTTTCACTATGGACTCCATGTCAATCCAAAGTGAGTGATCCAAGCACATCCTCTGTACTGTCATGCTCTCTGACCAGGTAGAGTCAGACCACTCTAACCACATCCGAGACACCACTGTCTATCGAAGAGCTGCATGCACTACAAGAAGGCGTTCCAAAACAATGTGCATGTATGCAAAGCGTGTCTTCGATGCCGGTCAATTTCCAAGTTGCTATGCTCCCTGAATATGGCCAAGGCCTTGGGCTGCTTCTTAAAGAAGGCTGCAATGGTACTAGCAGTCTACATCACACTAGCAATCCAAGGGACAACCGATGTCCTCCATGAGAAGGTCTAGGCAATGTGAAGCACAAGGATTCCATACAATGGAATGAAACTCTGCCTCCACAAGCTCTCCCATCCTCACACAATTACTTGCATTGTCTGTAAGAACTTGGACCACATTCTCAGACCCTATCTCAATGATAGGTGCTCGAACATGCTGAAAAATGACTTCACCTGTAGTGCTAGCACCTCCTCGACCTGTATCAACAGCTTTCAAAAAATAGGGACCAAGGCATGAGGATACCAATATATTAATGATGCCCCTCCTCCTAACATCACTCCATCCATCAGACAGAATGCTGCAACCAAATTTCTTCCAACCCTCCTTGATAGGATCAAGAGCTTTGTTAATTCTGCCAATCTCCTCCACCAACACAGATGTCCTCATCGCACCATATGTCACACCTGTCCATGTATCTATAGCTCCCACAGCTGCCACTGCCTTGATCATCCTCTTCCACTGTGGTGTTTGTAGGACATTAAAAGCAAAGTTGCATTCAATCACAGTCCTCCCAATTTCAATATCTGCCAAATGCTGCCGCTCTTTTTGCCAAGACTGTGTGGACAATACACATGATAAAGTCCCCTGCTTCTTTTTCAAAGTAGGCATAGCGGTGGATGGTGGTGAGGATGTAGCAAAAGCAATGCCCTCTTTCCTAGCCCTCTTCTCTGCATGAGAGGAACGAATAGCACTAGAGTCACTATCCATAGCATCATCAAGGTTGATAGTGTGAGACTCAGGCCCCAACAAATCCTCATCCTGCAAGGCAGCAGGCATGGTACCAGGTCCACCACAAAGTTTTGGATGATCTCTGATAACTTTCTGTGCAATCTCAAAAGGAACATAAGTACATCAACCAATTCCCGTACCACCAAGTCCAGACACATGGAGAATAAGACGTGTCGCTGAGCTCACAAAAGGCTCGCCACAATAATTGCACTTCCACTCTTTGTTTCCTGACCCCGTTGCCACTATGGGGTTAATCATAGTGGTATGGATCCCCTGGTAAATCTCTGCTGCTATGCTGTAATTCTCTGTTGCTATGCTGTAATTCTCTGCTGCTATGACCTGTGACATGTCATGTTGGCATGCACACGAGCATAATTCAATATAAATTTTGGGAGAAGTAGAACAAGCAAGTAAACTGCAATCTATAGACTAATTGTGTTGAGAAATGCACATGCCAAGTAAGCTGCAATAGAAGCTTCAAGGCTCAAGCATTAAGCAGTAACAAGTCTCATGCATGAGGCATAAGCAATGCTAGTATGCTGCTATGCAGCCCCAAGAAGGAGGCCAAATTAATTAGGGCTTTCAGCCCATATTTTGCCCCCTTTAAATTTACTGTTATCTAGCAGGCTCTTATCTGAAACAAGCCTAGAAGGGGGCCAACTTTCTTAGGGCTTTCAGCCCATAATTGCCCCCATTTTTTGGAGAAGGAGAAAGCAAGATGCAGAGTGGAATGGAGCCTTCAAGGCCTTCAAAAACAGCGCTGTACAACCTGATAAAAGAAGCAAATGATGCACAACGTGAACCTGAAGGCAGGCTGAGCTCCAACGTTGATGCTCGTCACCCAAACCAGCAGCAAGATTGAACGTACGGTAAATCCGTACAGGGTACGGCAAGTCCATACAATGTACGGCGAATCCGTACAGGGTACCGCAAATCTGTACAGCAGGTCCGTACAATGTACAGCGAATCTACAGCAGCCATACCAGAGAGGCAAAAAAGCGTACGGGGCAGTACGGACGGGGCACCGTGGTACGGACGGCATGTACGGAGTCCGGACGACGAGTCACGAAACGAAAATGCTATCTGCAAAGTACAAGGTTCCAAAACGTTGAAATTTTAGGGCTTTTAGATTTTATAAAAAATTTAAAGCGTGCCTAAATTTATAGTGTCTTACCATAAGAGTAACTTAAGTGTCTTAAGGTAAGATCGTGTCTTAAGTGTCTTACCATAAGAGTTTCTTAAGTGTCTTAAGGTAAGACACGTGTCTCAAGTGTCTTACCATAAGAGTGTCTTAAGTGTCTTAAGTGTCTTACCATAAGAGTGTCTTAAGTGTCTTAAGGTAAGACACATGTCTTAAGTGTAAGACACGTGTCTTAAGTGTCTTAATTGTCTTAAGTGTCGTAAGTGTCTTACCATAAGAGACAAGTGTCTTAACAACCATGCCATAGGCTTGGAAGCCTTGCCTTTTCCTGTCTGCCGTGAAGCAAATGCATGATCAGGAATAGTAGCTTGCCTATTAGCACGACTTGCTCTTCCTGCAAAAGCAAAGTGACTTACTGATCAAAAGAGTAGTGATCTGGATTACCCTTGGCCACTAATCGAAGGGTTGTAGCGAACCCTTGATATGTATCTGGCAGCCCATTCAATGTGGTACTGACAAGCTGAGAATTTGGCACCACCTCATCAATATTAGCAAGCTATTCCATGAGGTCCTTGACCTTTGTCAAGTATGCATTCATAGAGTCACCTTCATTCATACTGACTTCCTGCAATTGCCTTCTTGAATATGTAACACGTGCCTCATTGCGAATCTGATAAAGAGAAACGTGTCTTAAGTGTCTTAAGGTAAGACACGTGTCTTAAGTGTCTTAAGTGTCGTAGGTGTCTTACCATAAGAGACAAGTGTCTTAACAACCATGCCATAGGCTTGGAAGCCTTGCCTTTTCCTGTCTGCTGTGAAGCAAATGCATGATCAGGAATAGTAGCTTGCCTATTAGCACGACTTGCTCTTCATGCAAAAGCAAAGTGACTAGCTGATCAAAAGAGTAGTGATCTGGATTACCCTTGGCCACTAATCGAAGGGTTGTAGCGAACCCTTGATATGTATCTGGCAGCCCATTCAATGTGGTACTGACAAGCTGAGAATTTGGCACCACCTCATCAATATTAGCAAGCTATTCCATGAGGTCCTTGACCTTTGTCAAGTATGCATTCATAGAGTCACCTTCATTCATACTGACTTCCTGCAATTGCCTTCTTAAATATGTAACAGGTGTCTCATTGCGAATCTGATAAAGAGAAACTAATTTGTCCCAAGCATCCTTTGCTGTCCTGTAAGACCGGATGTGTGGAATAATGATTCTCTTGCATGATAAAGCAATACAGGAATGTGCATTTGCATCTCTTGCATCCCATCTTGTTTGTTCTTGAGTTGGAGGAGCAACAGCAGGGGTGCTAGAAGATAAAGCATCAGGAGGGGTATCCTCTGCAGAGGGACCAACAGTAGGGGCAGCCACTGTAGCATTGGCTGGCCTCAAATCAACCCCAGAAACAATGTTCCAAAAGTGCCTTGCAACAAGAATATGTTTCATGAGATAAGACCACATCGGATAGTTGGTGCCATCCAACTTATCATCTTCACGAAGAATGCCAAATAGATCATGATTGTTGCCAGCCATTGCAAATGGGATACCCTGAAAAAAAAGGACCTGAAAACACAAAAGCCTCAAGGCTATCACTGCAAAAAGCTGGCTGTCCAAAAATGACAACAAATGTCTGCAAGTAAATGTCCTGCAAATTTCCAGTCCAAATCAAGGGGCAAATGCAAATTTGACCCAAATGTGACTGTGTCAAGCAATGACCACTGCAAAAATCAGCAAATCTGGCAAAAGCCTCAAATGTAATGAGGGCAAAAAGCCAAAAAGAGGGCAAATACAGAAAAGCCCCAAATTTTGTTGAGTTTTTGCAAATGTGACCCAATGTCTTGCAATCTGACCCAATGTCTTGCAAATGTGACCCAATGTCCTGCAATCTGAACAAGAAATTGCAATCCAAATCCCAAGGCTCCAATGTCTTGCAGGAAATTGCAACCAAAAGAAGGGAAATGAACTGAAAACCCCAAATTTGCCAATGTCCTACAAAAGCCCCAAAACTGCAAGTGTCTGTAGATGACTACAGTGAGACCCAAAAAGGATTATAGCAAGCAAGAACCAAGAACCTGGTTCACAGCCAATGCCGAAACAGGTACGGAACCCGCACGTGCGGAGCTACGGAGCAGGTACAAGTTGCACAGGTAGCTGATCTATAGGTACGTGTGTACGAAAGGCATGTACGCTTGTACGAAAGCAAGTACACCTGCATGTACGTTTGTACGAAAGCAGGTGCGCATGTACAAAAGGCAAGTACGACGTAGGTGCACCTGTACAGAACAGGTGCGACGCGGGTACAGTTGTACAACATAGGTACGGCGCATGTGCAATTGTACGACATAGGTGTAGTTGTACAGCGCAGGTATGTACCACTATACGGATGACGCAGGAATGCAAGCAGTTGCAACGGGCAGAGCAGCAAGGAGCGAAACTGTACGGCAAAATGCGTGACCTGTACGAAAATTGTACGAGCGTCCGTACATTCGTACGGACTATACAGATGGGGCGCAACTCGAGCTGTTGGAGGTTGGGAGCAATGCAAGTCCGGAGACAAGGAAGCAGGTCCTGGAGCTCTAATACCACTATGGGTGCGTGGAGTGTGAAAGCAAGCACAAGAGTCGATGCTAGGAGCTGAAGACTGTCACGTCAACTAGAATAGAGAAAATGAAAGTACAAAGCACATGAAGATAGACCCTAGGACTAAGTGTCCTAGGTGTCACATAGGACTAAATGTCCTATGTGGCATAAAAGGCACTAAAACACTAAAGTGCCTATAACTATGCCTACAAGGCACATACCAGGGCCCATAGGGCATCACTACAACTAGGAGAAGACGGCCCATTAGCCAATGTTTTCAGGCCCTTTCTCATGACGCCCAAGCACGACTTTCGGCTTTACGTCGTAGGTCAACCTTACAAGACCAACCAGCGATCTCCATGGACGAGGACCTCACTCCACTACAGGTTGAGCAAAGGCATTTTCTGTTGCAACAGCGGGATCAGGCTCGCAAGGAGAAAAAGCGGGTAGTAGTACGAGATGGACGACTCCTTACAGGCCCCCGTCAGGCACCCACCTCTCCTCCCGCATAGGGAGGCGGGGTCTATGAGACCCAGACATCTGAGACCCTATCCTGTACCATCTGGAACTGTAATGGTCATAACCAAGAAACTTCTCGAAATCCTATACAGGTCACGACATAGTCTTTTACACAAAGACACATCAGAGTCCAGGGCGCCCACTACCATTAGTCAGCGGGTATACATGGGAGTCTGCCTACAGAGATGAGACGAGGGATTCAGTAGGGGTTCGAGGGTCAGGAGGAGTCGCAGTCCTTTACGAATCCACACTTGTGGGATCCATCTCAGTGGAGCAGAGAGATCCACACTCCAGGTTTCTCTGAATCCGGATTCGACACATGGATAGCCGAGATTTGTTTATTGCAGTTTGCTACTTCCCCCCGAGACCTCTCGCTTTGCCAGAGATATTCGAGGGGAGGATGAGACATCCCCATTTACTAGTTTTTATTAGTCCATTGTTGACTTCTCTAGCCGCGGGGAAGTCCTCCTAGTTGGGGACTTCAACGCGAGGACAGGCGCTCGTCAGGCACTACTCCTCGACTTCAGGGATGATTCCACTCTACTACCAGACATTGACCTTGAGGAGGCACGTATGCTCCGAGTTTCGGCTGACAGACAAGGACCGCTCACATCTTATGGGAAGGCCCTATTAGATCTCAACAGGATGCATGATCTCATTATCTATAATGGTCTTGACAGATGGCCCGCATTAGGTGGCTTCACTTGCTTTCCACATGGGGGAGGCTTCAATGTTGTGGACTACATCATGGGATCCCCTGCCTTCACATCTCACATCACTAACTTTACTGTAGTACCTCTCCCTCCAGGGGCTGATCATACCTATCTTTTCTTTAGCATTTCTACCCCTCGCCGCACAGCACTTTCTTCACACCACCCGCTCCACCCGCCCACCACCACCCAGGACCGTATCCTATAATAGCTTGTACGATGATGAGTGTAAGGCTTTACGCCGTCAGCTCAGATTCGAAACAAAAAACAGCCTTCCAAGCGAACCAGAGATGCTACGCGAGTACTGTCGTCTGGTACGCAGGAAGAAACTTGACTTCGTGCGCCAGAACGAGAAGGAGCTACTGAACATTCTGTTCAAAAACAACTCTAAGGACTTCTGGCAGAGATTTCTAGAGAGACGGTCCCCCCCACCACTCATTGATACTCAAGTGTGGTCTGACAGTGTGGTCTGACTATGCACGCACACTCTATGATATCCCTAATCAGCCAGCCCCTAACCTATCACATATGCTACACCCCACATCCTGCACCCTCTTCACTAGTGGGGGATAAAGGATGCCGTAATGAAACTTCATAATGCCCGAGCGAAGGATCATGAGGGACTATGTATTGAGTTTATTGCATATGGGATTAACCTCCTAGCCCCGATCTTGGCCAAGCTATTTAATCAAGCTGTTTGCTTGGGGTTTCCACGCACCTAGACCATCAACACTATCTCACCCATCCACAAGGCAGGGGATCCCATGAACCCGAAGAACTACAGGACCATTATGATTAGACATGTCATGTCCAAGATTTATGCATCAGTCCTTGATTCTTAGATCAGCAGATTTGCGGAGTGTCGAGGACTCAGAGCAACGGGACAGGCCAGTTTCAACCATGGACCACATTCTCGCGCTCAGATGTATCATCGAGGAGGCGAGGGCACGGAAGCAGAGGGTTTAATGTTGCTTTGTGGATTTCCACAAGGCATTTGACACCGTTCCGAGAGCCCGCCTCATACGACACCTATAGGATTTGGGTTATGACCAAGAGATCATTTGGGCTATCATGGCACTTTATGAGCAAGTTTCAGGCAGAGTCCGGACAGGATCTGGATGGACAGACGAGATCATGAGCACTATCAAGGTCAAACAAGGGTGCCCATTATCACCTATCTTGTTTGGCCTCTACATCGATGACCTCGAGACAGTGATGCAGGCACAGGGCGGGGTAGGTTGCTCTCTCGCAGGCACGCTGATCCGAATATTACTTTACGCAGATGACGTGGCTCTCTTATCTTCCTCAGCAAAGGGCCTCCAAAGACATCTTGAAGCACTACAGTCCTTTTGTGAGTCTCATGATTTGAAGGTCAACTTGGGTAAAACCAAGGTTATGATCTTCAATACATCTCGACTTGTCATGCGCAATGAGCATTTCGCATTTGATGGGTCCCCTGTTGAGGTAGTCTCATCATACACTTATCTGGGGGTCGTCTTTTCCGGACCCATCTTCACCATGAGACCCGCGATGCAGGCGCGCCTGAGCAGAGGATATGCTTCATTGGCTAGACTAGAGAGACAGTGCTTCCGCTCTCACTTTCAAGATCCACGGACCAAAGGGTTGCTTTTTGACTCCTATGGCAGTCGATGTTGGGGGCCATACTTGTCAGATTCAGAGTAGGCCAGGGTGAAGCAACTACAAGTTCTCATGTTATCACGGATGATCCGTGGTAAGCCATCTGTCCCTCACCAGATCTCGCGGAGTTTGGGTCACCCCCATTACAACTAGATGCTGCATTTCAGGTCATTACGTATCTGTACCGAGTTAGGGAGTATGGGGATTACACATCCGGGTGTAGGATACCATGGCTAGCACTGTCCTCTTCTATGGCACTTGCAGCAGGGGGAGACCAGAGGTGCTGGTATGCACGCACAGAGAGATGGTTTGTAGGACTAGGGCTCCACATGGACAGACTACCTCCTTTCCAATACAGCATGGATGCTCCTTTCTCTCCCCTCCTATCACACGAGGTCAACCAGGTTATCCGTGAGGATCTACTACAGCTACACACATTCCGAACTTGGTTGGGCCCAAGTGATCTTCCAATGAAGCTGGGCTTCTACACAGATCACTTCTTACATATCACAATCGAGGGTTTCATTGATCCACCAGGATACACGCAGATTCACCTACTCCACTCGCTGAGGATCTCCCTTGGGCAGTTACGGGTCTCTTCACACAGACTTCGTATCGAGAGCGGCAGAGCAGAGCGGTTACCCAAGGAGAGGCGCATATGCACACTATGTGACATGTAGGAGGTTGAGACAGAGAGCATTTCATCTTCAGGTATCCTGTTTACTATGAGATCCAAGGGCGTTTCTACTGCCTCTTGAGAGAGAGTTGTGGGGTTTTGGCCCGTTTCCTCTCCTACCCAGACCAGCGATGTTTGGCTGGTTTCATTCATGAGGTGCTCAGACACCGCGATAGGATACTCCGAGCATGGAGACAGGAGCAGACTTCTTCCTCAACTGATACCTCTCAGAGCTCTATCACGGAGTTCTTTCGCCAGATCACATAGACCCCCAAGAGGCGAGACCTCGACATGACCGTGACCCGGAGCCTGTGACCCGATAGCTTAGACAGAGGGTTGACTCACATATCATACTTGGGGACATCCCCTCCTTATTTAGGGTCGGAGCCCAACCGATGGGGGTCACAGTGGCCCAGGACTGCACCCCTGATAGTGCTCTATTGCTGACCTCATGCCTCCACTTCCACAGCCTCATCCATCCTAATGTCCTGCTGTTGATGATGATGATGATGATGGTTATGATGATGTCGACAATGATGCTGAGATTGATATATATAGTCGAGATATGACTATGTTGTACTTAGGACTTAATACTGCCATTTTGCTTTTTTTGCATTCTGCATTGGTGTGGATGCCCGTTTAGTAGCTCCACTACCACAGCTCATTGTATTAGGTTTTTCACATACCACAACGCTTTGACAGTAGTTGTAGTTGATCTTCTCTTTCCCATCTCTTTCGTAGAGGCTTTTGACAAACTGAATCATGTATTCCTATTGTGCCTGGTAAGCATTTTCTTTGTCTTCTGGCCTTCCCATGTCAACGTTTCTACTACTAGCCCTTGTGTGTCTGGAGCTTTCCCATTAGCTAGTGTTTTCAGGCCTTTTCCTATGTCCTCGTTGTAATGATTCCATTTGTTGCCTCAATAGTATAGTTGTGATTGATTGTCTCTTCCCCATCTCTTTCGTAGAGGCTTTTGACAAACCGTATCATGCCTTCCTATTGTGCCTTCTTCTCTTGGATTTGTTGCCATGTAATTTCTAAAAAAACTTTTTGGGATTTTGTTTCAGCTCCTCAAAGCTCTCAAGCTGTTCTTTCTTGAGAAAAAAAAAATTGTTCCTACCACCTATTTATATGTTCGAGCTTTGTCCTCCTCCTATGCTGTGTTTGTTGTTTTCCAGGCTCTATGTGCATCCTTACAATCTTTGGTCATACCAGTGATTACATGGCATCCCACACTTCTCCCCTTGCTCTTAGTGAAGCATTTTTGCAATGTTGACAGCAATGTAGAAGGGATTTTCCCTTGTGTCATTGCCGCCTCTCTCTCCCTTTCATAAATATGAGCTTTTTTGTATTCCATTCTTAACCTGGAATTCGTAATAATTCTCTATTTTTCACAGCATTACTTGTCCCCATTATGCCTATAGACATTGCCCTATGGGCAGACTCAAGAGACTCCTCAATATTGATATATTCAGTCATGTGCTTTGCATGTGAATTTGTGATCATATGATCAACTAGACTTGATCCTTGAGCTGCCTTGCATGTGTATCCTCTTGTGTTTCCGAAATTCATTGTGCCATTACATATGCAGCCCAAAGCATCTACACACAATGTGAGGAGTTGCCTCCTCATATAAGTGATCTCCCTGGCATCATTTGATGTCCTTTTCCAGCCTCTTCTTCCTTCATTATCCTCTTCAACTTCATCCATTCATAAGGGATCTCTGCCCTCTGTTGTCATTATGCCTTGCATTGATCCTGTTCGTGCATTGAAATACCTTGCCCCAACAATTTGGAGAAGCTGGCTATATCCTCATACATGAGGGGTTCTCCTCGGGATATGTTCCTGTTTTTTTAGTAGATAGGTGATTATGGGGGTGTGAAATAGCATGCTGCCATTTGATATTCCCCTCCATTGCCATGATACCCAAGCACATATTGTTTGTGTGGATCTTCTTTTACAACTTTTGCTAGTTTTTCCCATGTCATTCTGATGTGAGAAGCTATCCCACCAAACCCTCATCCTCCTATGTGTGTATTTGCATTCCATATTGATGTTTTCATGAATCCTTGTGAATTTCCAGGGATGTGTTCCACTCATGCTCCCATGTCTACAAAATTATAGGTATGTCTGTCTCAGCTATTTCCTCTTCACGTCAGATGACCTTGTCCATGGTCCAACCTCCTATGTTCCACACTTCGATCCTGAGGGTCTGGAGTCCCTATGCTTGTTTCCGTTCCCCCTTACTTTTTCCTGTAATGCCTTTCCATCTTTCATGTATGCACATTTACCTTCCTTTCTTGCTTTTCTAATTTTTTCAAGCTCATTGATTTGGGCATATTGGCTCCTCATAAGGTCCTCATCAATCCATATGAAGTGTCCCTTAGGGTGATGCTTGTGGTCAAGCACTTTGAGGCAAGATTGAGTGCCCTTTTCTCCTTTCCTGCCCATCCGGAAGGCTTCTTGCCATTTAGTGGTTGTGCATTGTTTTTTGAAAAACGTGGGTAAGCACTTTCTCTATGTCCTCATCCTCACTCTCTTTTGTACCATAGCCTCATATATTTGCCTCCCTGTTGACCCTGTAGAACTTGACATATTACTGTCAGGCATTTTCTTACTGATAAATATTATTCTCTTGTGGGTAAACATCATCTCTCTCTGCCCTTTTCTGCAGCTTAAATGTTAATGTATCTTTTTTCCAGATTCTTACTTGCCTTCAAGCAATGCCTTCATACTATTCTTATCAGCTGGAACGGAGCCTAGGGCTGCTCCCAGCAGCAAGATGTGATCTAGGCATGGCCTAGGGATGCTCACAGCAGTCACGCACCCGAGCCAGCAGCCTAGACTGCCAAACAGTGCCTAGGCAGTGCCTGGGACATCCCACAACAGTAGATGGCGATGTGACTACCGGTGTAGAGGCTTGGGGGGGGGCACTGAGGGGAGGGGGAGGTGTACACACATCAGAGAAAGATATGATGACCACAGAGGCAAATCTATCAGAGCAGCCAACTGCAAAGGTAGAAAGTTCTCTAAAAGAAGTTTTGGAACACCGTAACAAGGTAGTTGGACTAGCACACAAGCTTACTCCACAAGTACTAGCCACAGCGAGAGTCTATATTCTTTTCTCTCACCAGATGTAAACAATATTTGTTGATAGTGATCACCAGTCCCATAGACCTTGAAGAGTCTCAATAGGACTTTAATACAATCATATCATATCATATCCCTCTCTCTCCCCCTCTTACCCCTTTCCCCTTCCCTTCCTCTTCTTCCTCCTTCCTCACAGCTCGTTGTATCAGGATTTTCAGTCTCATAGACCCATCGGTCTTCCGAAGACTTTAATAAACTTTCTTTTCTTTCTTTCTTTATTTCTTACCCCTGTCCTTTTCTAGTACAGGGATGGTGAATTTTTCAAGCAGTGCCATTCACAAGAGGGTGTAGTGACCACCAAGGCTACTTTATTTGTAGTCTTGGGCTCAGCGACAACTGCTCTTACACTTGGCATCAGGCTAGAGGCCAGTACGTTTGTTGAACAGCCTAAGTAAAAATCAAGTGTCCAGAGGGTGGAGTATTGAGCTCGAATGAATGGATGCTGAGGTACTCAGTGTAAGAGGCCCAGATACTACCAAACCCATGCAAGTAGAGTTCATGGTCCTGTCCACCCTCTTGTAGATGGCACCGCAATAGAGGCTAGCCATTACTGTCTGAAGTGTCACATGATCTCGCACAGGAGATTCGTCGAACTTTGGCAAGAAGATCTGGTGTGGGAATAGAAGAGTTAGGTGTAGTTTATTTCCAGGGAAATTTGATACAGATGTTCATGAAACCATTCAGTCAAAACAATAGTTCAAGATAAGTAAACAATAATGTCAAGGTCCTTGTAGCACTCTCTTTATGAAGACAGACCATCAACACAGCTTGCCTTACCCCAACACATGCACCTCGCTGCTGCTATGCAGTTTTTCTCTAACCCCCTTGGCCTCACCATCCCATTTTCTTTTCTGAAATGAACTGTCCTCGTCACAAGAAGAAGTGTCACCATAGTCCATTTTCTTGCTGTACCTGTGCAGAACCATAGCATTAGGCTTTCCAACCAATAATTCAAATTTCAAGAAATCAAGACATTGACTTATCCCTGAGAGCAAGGTTAGCATTGACCATGGCCATACTCTTGCATATCATAAAAACAACGTCTCTCTTACATTGATATGTGCTTGCTGCTTCTGTGTACTTCATTTCTAGACCCCCTGGACTCATTATCCCATCTGTCCTCGTCAGACCATCGGTTAGTGGCATTACGGTCCTGACTTTTCTTGCCATGCCTGTGACACTAGATATCAGTATGTGTTATGGAAATACCACAAACAATATTGTGACACGAACAACTTCTACATGTCCTTCTAGATATTAATTCACCGAAAACTTCCAATATCCTTGTATTCAAAGGCTTCAAATCAACAGATCATGAGCCTAGTGTGTTTTACCTTGAAACACGCATTTCACTGCTGCTGTGTATTTTTTCCCTATGCTTTGCCTCATCATCCCATTTTCTTTTGTCAAGAGGACTGTCCTCATCAGACCACCAATCATCGTCATCATATTCCTGACTTTTCTTACTGTACCTGCAACATTAGCATAGCATCAAGCATTCTTGCAAATAGTCCCAATAAATCATCCCATCATGAAATGCCTTCTGCAGATTATAAAAGATCTGGCAACATTAAAATTACTGCAACTTGCTATCAGTATGTCCAACCATTTGCTAAGGGTAAAATTACCATTTAAAAATATAACGAATTCTAGCCTCCCAGAATTGTATATAAAGAGACCAGGAGTACCATGTGTTATACCTTGACACAGACATCTTGCTGCTTCTGTGCACCCTCTCTGTATCCCGTTTAGACTCGGTGCCCAGTTTCTTCCTCTCAAATGAACTGCCCTCATCAGATGATTGGCCAGTGTCACAATAGTCGTTACCTTTCTTGCTGTACCTGTGATATTATAATCGCATCAGATGTTTTAGCACACAACTTAAATAATGTCATGAAATCAGCAATCTCTCGAGGATCAGCCTAAGGTATGACAATGGTCTGACAAATTCCCCGCTCTATACCACTGAATTGATTTTTGCTTTCCTAGAAAATCAGTCACTGAGAGTTTTGACTAAATGCATGTACCAGTTATGATTGCAACCAACCAAAGTGCAAAAAGTATACTTATGTGGCATTTTACCAGATTAAAACACGTTATATAACATCAGATAAATGGAACAGTAACACAACAAGTCCATTCGAAAAATATTGGCACTCTCGAAGATTGAATAATGTGACTGACAAGATAGTCTTACATTCTGATGTGCCTTCCTCTGCTTCCATGTCCCCTATGTAGCTCATCATGTCTGCTTGAGTAACGTATCTGATAATCATCCCTGTCCCTTTTGTGTTTAAGCGAGAGCTTGCGGTGTCTATAATCATCCTCGTCAGCATCATCTGCCCCATTTTTTCGATCATCATTCCTTCTGCGACCAAAAAGCTGATCCTGTTCCAACTGCCATGATCTTGGAGGAGGGGTATCCCAATCTGCCCAATCATACTCTCCCCGGGGATTACGAAAGCAATGCAGGAAGTTGCAAGCAGTTCCATGTGAACAAAGCTGTGACCAAGCATGTACAGCATTATGAATTGGAATGCGTGTACAGCAAGCAAGCAAGAACAAATTTCCTGAGCAAGTATGTAAAGAAAGCCAGAGGACAAAATCCAGGGATAGTACCCTATGATGAGCTTTCATATACTCCCCACAGAGTGCTACCCTCCATCTCGTCACACCAACAAACTCACATGTTATCTGAAACCACACGTAGACCATCAGAATCCTTTCAAGAGCAAATACGAAACCTTTTTTAAGCTAAAATAAATCTCCTCTTCTGGTCAGCATGTGCAAACCTGCTTCCCCGCATAAAAGCGACCATTTATCACATTATAAGCGCCTATAGCCGAATCCACAGACCGATAGTGTACATAAACATTTCCTCGAAGATGAGGTGATCCATTGGTGCATACCTGAAACATAGAATTGTGTATCTAATCAGCCCATGTAGTGGGTACCTACAGATGCATCACCTAGCGAAAGGAACAGACATAGAAAACGAAGTTTCCCAGTCTATTGTACAGAAGCTACAAGTTTAGATGTCTCATAGAAAGATGAGTTGCTGAGTTTTACATAAGTGCTTGCCAAGAAGGAGCCCATCTTACTCACATATTCTCAGATACAGATTTAGTATGCATTAAGATTACATAGCAATTCCAACAGCCAAAAAGCCCCTTCAAATTGCTATCCGACATTCGGGAAAAAATTCACTACAATTTTGGTCAAAGATGCTAGAGAAATTCAAAGCATGTCATGTGCCAGATGCAAAGGGACCTCCAAGAAGTGTGTTGCATTCATGGTATATGATTTGTGCCCTGTACCACTATAGAAAGAAAGAAAGAAAGAAAGAAAGAAAGAAATTTTATTAGAGTCTTCAGAAGACCGATGGGTCTATGAGACTGAAAGAAAGCCTGATACAAATCACAGTAAGGATGGAGCTACTGAAACAAGCATCATCACCCATGCTGAATCCTAAGTCTGATCATACATAATCAAATCAAATACATCTGGATGTAACAATGAAAAGAAAAGGACTAGAGCGGAGCGGAATCCTCCGTATGTCATGTCGCCCTAGCTGGTGCATAGCTGGTGATGGGACGTTGGTGCCCGTCAAGGGGTGTTGTACGTCTCGGTCTCCTGGACGAGGCTCGACGCAAGACCAGAGCCACCGTGGCTCCCGTGGTACGTATCCCGGGTCTAAACGACGACGGGAGGTCCCCCAAAGTGATCTGTGTGTCCCCTCGATGTCTCGTGTGTCGTGCTGCGGTTGTCGGGTCAGGGTCTCTGTCACGTCTGAGGCTAGAGACTGGACGATCAATGTCACTCGATGGGAAGAACACAACCTACCCCCAAAAAAAAAACCCCCAAAATAAAAAAATCCTCGCCATCTTAGCCTCTCCTCCTTCTCCACCTCTTGGCTGCCTCTACACTTCATGCTTCCGCCCCGCCTCACACTGGACGTGCCTCCCATTATGGGGGGAGAACCGGTACTCCCGCTCCCAGCTGAACACTAAGATCTGCACCCGCACCCCAAGAGAAATGGGGGACAAAGCCAAGAAAGATGACAATAACAACAACAACAAAAAAAAGCAAACGACACAACTGAGATTGGAAGATGTGAACACACGTTACAACCGAAGTGGACTCGGGGTAGACAGCAAGGCAAAAGTAGGACCCACCTCAGCTTCTTCAGCCTCTATCTCTACCTCAACCTCAACTCCCGCTACACTGTCAGTTTCGTTTTCAGCTCCAGCCTCAACTCCCTCTATCTCTATCTCTACTTCCACTTCAATCCCCGCTTCAGGCCCAGCTCTAGTTCCAGTCTCAGCTCACTCTACATCTACGATCAGTGACATACTGATGCCCATGGCACCGGTTGTTGTTCCCTTCCCCTCTTCTCCTATTACAGCTCTCGCACAGCTTATGACCCTTACTTCGGAGGTGTCATACACTGTGCCGCATTACGCTTCACTCTCCCCCAGTTTCCGGACTCAGTCCCACTCTTTCATGCCACAGTCACCTGAGTTTCAGCATGGACATGGGTGGGCTGATACACCAGAGGCTCGTGAGACCTTGCTCACTGAGATACATAGTTTCTGTGAGCGTGAGATGGAGCTGGCTCGCTTCGCACGGGAGCAGGTCCGCTTCAACCAGGAGCAGAGCCGCATCATGCAGGAGCACGCTAGGGCCATTCGGGAGCAGGCGGGTCTTATTCAGGGACTCAAACAGGATATCATGCAGCTCCGACAGGCGGTCAGCGCCATACACATTGTCCTAGGGAGTATCCCGGTGGTCGAGGCACAGATTGCGAGCATGCAATTTGCTATTGAGGAGACTTCCATATGGGTTGACGTGGCCAAACGGGTACCCGCAAGGGTCACCGTTTCGGCTACCCTCATGGAGCAGCAGCAGAGAGCCAGTAAGGCTCTCAACATCAAAGTACACAGGATCTCACGCACTGAGGCTACACCGATGGTAGATGCGACTACGTTCATGACTACTACCCTGGGTGTGGCTAAGCACAGGATAGAGAGGGCATGGCGGGTGGGGAGAGATCCCAACCGAGAGCAACCCCTGATCATACGATTTCATGACACTCATGCACGACTTTCAGCTCTACGACGCAGGTCAGTCCTTCGAGATTAGCCAACGATCTCTATGGATGAAGACCTCGCACCTCTACAGGTTGAGGAGAGGCGCTCTTTGCTGCAGCAGTGGGATCAGGCCCGAAAGGAGGGGAAGTGGGCAGTGGTACGAGAGGGACGACTTCTTACAGGCCCCCGTAGGACACCTGCCCCCTCCCCTACATAGGGAAGCGGGGTCTATCAGACTCAGATATCCAAGACCCTCTCTTGCACCATTTGGAACTGTAATGGTACCTTATCGTCAGAACCAAGGAACTTCTCAGAATCCTATATAGGCCACGAAATAGTCTTCTATACAGAGACACATCAGAGTCCAGAGAGCCCCATTCCAATAGTCAGCGGATATACATAGGAGTCTGCCTACAGAGATGAGACGAGGGGTACAGGAGGAGTTTGAGGTTTAGGTGGAGTTGCAGCCAGGATTTGTTTGTCGCAGTTTGCTACTTCCCCCCGAAGACCTCCCACTTTGCCAGAGATATTCGAGGTGATGATGAGACATCCCCATTTGCTGCCCTTTATCAGTCCATCGCTGATTTTCTAGCCGCAGAGAAGTCCTTCTAGTGGGGGACTTCAACGCGAGGACAAGGGCCCGTCAAGTACCACTTCTTGACTTCAGAGATGATTCCACTCTACTGGCACATGTTGACCTTGACGAGGCAGGTATGCTACGGGTTTCAGCTGACAGGCGAGGTCCATTCTCATCTTATGGGCAAGCCCTATTCGACCTAGGCAGGATACATGATCTCATTATCTATAATGGTCTTGACAGATGGCCCACTTCAGGTGGTTTCACATGCTTTCCACATGGGGGGGGGCTCTAGTGTTGATTACATCATGGGATCCCCTGTCTTCACATCTCGCATTACTGACTTCACTATACCTCTCCCCCCAGGGGCTGATCATACATACCTTTTCTTTCGCATCTCCACCTCCCTTCACACAGCACCTTCCACCCCACTCACTGCTTAGTCCACCTACCACGATATACGCTTTGATCGAGATCACTCACCTTCTTACTCTGGCCGTCTGTACATACTTCTCGCTTATATTGACTTCATACCCCTTTTAGAGGATCGTGCTGCCCTTGTCACCCGCTCACTACACGAGGCTACCATTCACGCTTTTCCCCACACCACCCGCTCCACCCGCCCACCACCCCCTGGAACCATACCCTGTAATAGTTAGTACGATAATGAGTGTAAGACCTTAAGCCGTCGACTCAGATCGTCGACTCAGATTCGAAACCAAAAACAGTCTTCCAAGCACACCAGATACGCTACGTGAATACCGTAGACTGGTACAGAGGAAGAAACTAGACTTCGTTCGTCGAAACGAGGAGCTACTGAACATTTTGTTTAGTAACAACTAAGGACTTCTGACGCAGATTTCTAGAAAGACGGTCCCCTCCGCCACTCACTGACACCCAGATCTGGTTTGATTATGCACGCACACTTTATGACATCCCAAATCAGCCAGTCCCTAACCTCTCACACATGCCTCGTCCCACATCCTGCACCCTCTTCACTAGAGGAGGGGTAAAAAATGCCATAATGAAACTTCATAATGGCCGAGCGAAGGATCATGAGGGGCTATGCACTGAGTTCATTGCATATGGGATTAACCTCCTAGCCCCGATCTTAGGAAAGCTTTTTAATGAAGCGGTTTGTTTGGGATTTCCACACACTTGGACCATTAACACTATCTCACCCATCCACAAGGCAGGGGATCCCATGAGCCCGGAGAACTACAGGACCATTATGATTGGATATGTCATGTCCAAGATTTATGCATCAGTACTTGACTCCGAAGTCAGCAAACTTGCAGAGTGTCGAGGACTTAGAGCAACACGACAGGCCGGATTCCGACGTGATCATGGAACCATGGACCACATTCTCACGCTCAGATGTATCATCGAGGAGGCGAGGTCACAGAAGCAGAGGGTTTATTGTTGCTTTGTGGATTTCTGCAAGGCATTTGACACAATCCCGAGAGCCCGCCTCATACGGCGCCTACAGGACTTGGGTTATGACAGAGAGATCATTTGAGCTGTCATGGCACTTTACGAGAGAGTTTCTGGCAGTGTTCGGACAGGATCCGGGTGGACAGACGAGATCATGAGTACCATCCGGGTCAAACAAGGGTGTCCTTTATCGCCTACCTTGTTTGGCCTCTACATTGACGAGCTTGAGACACTGATCCAGACACAGGGGGGCGTAGGTTGCTCTCTTACGGGCACGCTGATCCAAATTTTGCTCTATGCAGATGACGTGGCTCTCTTGTCTTCCTCAGCAAAGGGGCTTCAGAGACACCTAGACGCACTACAGTCCTTTTGTGAGTCTCATGATTTGAAGGTCAACCTGGGTAAAACCAAGGTCATGATCTACAACACATCTCGAGCCATCATGCGTCAGGAGCAGTTTACATTTGCGGGGCCATCTATTGAGATAGTTTCATCATACACTTATCTTGGGGTTATCTTCTCCGGACCGAGCTTCACTATGAGACCCACGATGCAGGCACGCTTGAGTAGAGGGTATGCCTCATTGGCTAGGCTAGAGAGGCAGTGCTTCCGCTCACACTTTCAGGATCCACACACCAAGGGGTTGCTTTTTGACTCCTTGGCTCGCCCAGCGGGGATGTACGGCAGCCCTTGTTGGGGGCCAGACTTGTCGGATACAGAGTGGGCCCATGTGGAGCAGCTACAGGTTCTCATGTTATCACGGATGATTCGTGGTAAGTCGTCCATTCCTCACCAGATCATTCAGGCTGAGTTTGGGTCACCCCCTTTACAGCTAGATGCTGCATTTCAGGTCATCACATATCTGTACCGAGTTAAGGAATATGGGAATTATATCTCGGGGCATAGCATGCTACCATGGATAGCTCTATCCTCTTCTATGGCACTTGGAGTAGGAGGAGATCAGAGGTGCTGGTATGCACGTACAGAGAGATGGTTTGAGCGACTGGGGCTCCACATGGATACACTACCTCCCTTCCAGTATAGCATGGATGCTCTGTTCTCTCCCCTCTTATCACACGAGGTCAACCAGGTTATCCGTGAGGATCTACTACAGCTACACACTTTTCGGACCTGGTTGGAACCGAGTGAACTCCCAGTGAAGCTTCACTTCTATAGAGATCACTTCTTACATATCACAGCGCAGAGTTTCATTCACCCACCAGAATACACACAGATTCATCTACCCCACTCGTTGAGGATCTCTCTTGGGCAGTTCCGGGTCTCTTCACACAGACTTCACGTCGAGAGCGAGCGACTACCCAGGGAGCAGCGCATATGCACACTGTGTGACATACAAAAGGTTGAGACAGAGGAGCATTTCATCTTCAGGTGTCCTGTGTACTATGAGATCCGAGGACGTTTCCATTGCCTCTTCAAGGATAGTTATGGGATTTTAGCCAGTTTCCTCTCCTACCCAGACCAGCGGTGTTTGGCACATTTCATTCATGAGGCACTTAGACACCGCGAGAGGATACTCCGAGCACGAAGACAGGAGCAGCAGACTTCTTCCTTGGTTGATCCCTCTCAGAGCTCTATCACGGAGTTCTTTCAGCTAGATCACATGGACCCCAACGAGACGAGGCCTCGACATGACCGTGACTCGAAGCCCGTGAGCCGATAGCTCAGACAAAGGGTCAACACACAGATCACACTTGGAGACATCCCCTCCTTGTTTAGAGTCGGAGCCCGACCGACGGGGGTCACAGTAGCCCTAGTTAGACGCAGAGCTATGACCAGAAGACGTGCCAGGACCGCACCTCTGAGTGGCTGACAGCACTCTATTACCAACTTCATGCCTCCACTGCCTCATCCATCCTGATATCTTGCTGTTGCTGGGGATGATGATGATATTGATGATGATGCTGAGATTGATATATAGTCGATCATCGACATGACTATGTTGTACTTAGGACTTAGTACTGCCATTCTGCATTTTTTGCATCTTGCATTTTGCATTGGTATGGATGCTCGTTTAGTAGCTCCACTACCACAGCTCATTGTATCAGGTTTTTCACAATTTCATAGACCCATCGGTCTTCCGAAGACTTTAATAAACTTTCTTTCTTTCTTTCTTTCTGTGATCTTGCTTTGAGAGGTGTCTGATGTGGCCAAGCCCCGTCGCTTGAGTAAGTACTCTCTGTGTGGAACCCCCTCGTGAATGAAGGCCGCGAGGCATCTCTAATCTGGGTAGGCAAGGATTCTGGAAAGGACCCCGGAGCTGTCTCTGAAGAGGCAGTGGTAGCAACCTCAGATCTCGTAGTACACTGGGCACCTGAAAATAAAATGCTCCTCCGACTCGACCTCTCGATAGTCGCAAATTATGCATAAGCGATGCTCCCTAGGAATCCCCTCTTCTCTGCCGCTCTCTCTATGCGGAGGCGGTGTGATGATACCTGAAATTGTCCGATGGAGAGCTCTGCGTCTAACTAGGACTACTGTGACCCCCATCGGTCGGGCTCCAACTCTAAACAAGGAGGGGATGTCTCCAAGTGTGATCTGTGTGTCGACCCTCTGTCTGAGCTATCGGCTCACGGGCTCCGGGTCACGGTCATGTTGAGGCCTCGTCTCGTTGGGGTCCATGTGATCTAGCTGAAAGAACTCCGTGATAGAGCTCTGAGAGGGATCAACCGAGGAAGAAGTCTGCTCCTGTCTCCGTGCTCGGAGTATCCTCTCACGGTGTCTAAGTGCCTCATGAATGAAACCTGCCAAACACCGCTGGTCTGGGTAGGAGAGGAAATGGGCTAAAATCCCATAACTATCTCTGAAGAGGCAGTGGAAACGTCCTCGGATCTCATAGTACACAAGACACCTGAAGATGAAATGCTCCTCTGTCTCAACCTCCTGTATGTCACATAGTGTGCATATGCGCTGCTCCCTGGGTAGTCGCTTTGCTCTGCCGCTCTCGATGCGAAGTCTGTGTGAAGAGACCCGGAACTGCCCAAGAGAGATCCTCATCCAGTGTGGTAGGCGAATCTGTGTGTATCATGGTGGGTCAATGAAACCCTCCGCTGTGATATGTAAGAAGTGATCTCTATAGAAGCTAAGCTTCATTGGGCGTTCACTCGATTCCAACCAGGTCCGAAAAGTGTGTAGCTGTAGTAGATCCTCATGGATAACCTGGTTGACCTCGTGTGATAAGAGGGGAGAGAACGGAGCATCCATGCTATACTGGAAGGGAGATAGTCTATCCATGTGGAGCCCCAGTCGCTCAAACCATCTCTCTGTACGTGCATACCAGCACCTCTGATCTCCTCCTGCTGCAAGTGCCATAGAAGAGGATAGAGCTATCCATGGTAGCCTGCTACGCCCCGAGGTATAATCCCCATATTCCCTAGCTCAATACAGATATGTGATGACCTGAAATGCAACATCTAGCTGTGAAGGGGGTGACCCAAACTCAGCCTGAATGATCTGGTCAGGAACGGATGACTTACCACGAATGATCCGTGATAGCATGAGAACATGTAGCCGCTCCACACGGGCCCACTCTGTATCCGACAAGTCTAGCCCCCAACAAGGGCTGCCGTACATCCTCACTGGGCGAGCCAAGGAGTTAAAAAGCAACCCCTTGGTGCGTGGATCCTGAAAGTGTGAGCAGAAGCACTGCCTCTCTAGCCTGGTCAATGAGGCATACCCTCTACTCAAGCGTGCCTGCATCGTGGGTCTCATAGTGAAGCTCGGTCCGGAGAAGATAACCCCAAGATAAGTGTATGATGAAACTATGTCAACAGATGACCGCGCAAATGTGAACTGCTCCTAACGCATGATGGCTCGAGATGTATTGAAGATCATGACCTTGGTTTTACCCAGGTTGACCTTCAAATCACGAGACTCACAAAAGGACTGTAGTGCGTCTAGTGTCTCTGAAGTCCCTCTGCTGAGGAAGACAAGAGAGCCACGTCATCTGCATAGAGCAAAATCTGGATCAGCGTGCCCGCAAGAGAGCAACCTACATCCCCGTGTGTCTGCATCACTGTCTCAAGCTCGTCAATGTAGAGACCAAACAAGGTAGGCGACAAAGGACACCCTTGTTTGACCCCGATGGTACTCATGATCTCGTCTGTCCACCCGGATCCTGCCCGAACTCTGCTAGAAACTCTCTCGTAAAGTGCCATGACAGCCCAAATGATATCCTGGTCATAACCCAAGTCTTGTAGGTGCCGTATGAGGCGGGCTCTCGGGACCATGTCAAATGCCTTGCAAAAATCCACAAAGCAACAATAAACCCTCTGCTTCCGTGACCTCGCCTCCTCGATAATACATCTGAGCGTCAGAATGTGGTCCATGTTTCCATGATCACGCCGGAATCTGGCCTGTCCTGCTGCTCTGAGTCCTTAACACTCTGCAAGTCTGCTAACCTCGCATATGCGATAAACTCAATGCATAGCCCCTCGTGATCCTTAACTCGGCCATTGTGCGGTTTCAATGTCTCGATTCCCCCTGTGGTGAACAACGAGCAAGTGGTGGGGCGACATGTGTGTATGAGATCTAGAGTGATGAGCTGGTATGGGACATCATAAAGATGGTGTGCATACGTGTGCCAAACTCTCATGTCGGTGAGGGGTGATGGAGACCTACGCTCAAGGAATCTCCGCCAAAAATCCTTAGAGTTGTTGCTGTACAAGATGTGCAGCAGCTCCTCCTCATTTCGACGAAGAAATGCCTGCTTCTTCTGACGTACGAGACGTCGATACTTACGTACCATGTCTGGTGTGTTTGGGAGGTGACATTTGGTTTCAAGTTGGAGCTGTCGGCGATAAGCCTTGCACTCCGCATCGTACCGATTGTTGCAGGGTACAAAACCAAGAGGTGGTGGTCTAGTGGACCGTGTGGTGTGGGGAAAGATTTGGAGGGCAGCCTCGTGGAGTGTGCAACTAATCAGGGCAGCACGGTCCTCTATGAGTGGTATGTGATCGATGTAGGTTAGGAGTCTGTTTAGGCATCCAGAGTAGGCCGGTGAGTTGCTGTGATCAAAGTGTATGTCGTGGTAGGTGTCGTGCTTCCTATGTGGTGTGTGTGGTGTGGCTAAGCGTGGGGTGGCGATAGTAAATAATAGGTATGTGTGATCAGCTCCTGGAGGGAGTGGTGCTACGGTGAAGTTGGTGATACATGAAGTGAAGGTAGGGGATCCCATGATGTAATCTACTATACTAGTGCCCCCCCCCCCCTGTGTGGGAAGCAAGTAAAGCCACCTGAGGAGGGCCATAGGTCAAGCCCGTTGTAGATGATGAGATCATGCATCCTGCCCAAACCAAGGAGCGCGTGTTCATATGGTGTAACAGGCCCGTGTCGGTCCGATGAGGTCCTGGTCATACCTGCTCCATCTAGGTCCATGTCTTGCAGCATGATATAGTCGTTTCGAAAGTCCAGGAGTGGTGCCTGGCGCGTGCTCGTCCTAGCGTTGAAGTCCCTAACAAGGAGAACTTCCCCGCGGGCTGAAATGTCTGGGATATCCTGATGTAAGGGTGCATATGGCGATGTCTCACCCTCTTCTCGTGCCACTCTGGCAAAGTGGGATGTGTCTGGCAGAAAGTAGCATATTGCTATGAAAAAGTCACGGGTGTCTGTGCGTCGGATCCGAATCCACATGAATCGGGAGTGTGCGTCCTTCCTCTCAATGGAGATGGCTCCAGCGAGGGAAGACCTGTACAATACTACGACCCCGCCTGATCCTTGAACTCCTCCTGTATCCCTCGTCTCATCCCTGAAGGCTAACTCCCATGTGTAGCAATTGACTATCGGTAGTGGACGCTCTGGGCTCTCGTGTGTCTCCGTGTAAAAGACTATGTCTCGTCCTGTATAAGACTCCGAGAAGTTCCCTGGGTCTGACCATAAGATACCATTACAGTTCCAAATGGTGCAATCTATGGTCTCAAAAACCTGAGTCTCATAGGCTCCGTCCCCCTAGGGAGTACGCGTGGGAGCCCAACGGGTGCCAGTCAACAACCTACCATCTCGGACCACAGCCCATTTTTCCTCCTTGCGGGCAACATCCCGCTGCTGCAGAAAAACTCGTCGCTCCTCAATCTGTAGTGGTGTCAAATCCTTGTCCATGGACAGGGTGGGATGCTCTCGTGGAGTGGCTCGGCATCGGAGTGTCGCTAGTTGAGCATGACTAGGGGGTGCTCTCGCTTGGGATCTCTCCCAACACGCCATGCTCCCTCTATGCCATGGTCGGGGACCCCCATGGTAGTGGTCACAAAGGTGATCGCCTCCTCCATGGGCGTCGTAGTGGTGGTGGTGCTGTCTCATGTGATCCCTCGTATCTAGATGTTGAGGGCCTTCGAAGCCCTCTGCTGCTGCTCCTGTATGGCGGCTAAAACCGTTGCCTTTGCAGGCTCCCGTTTCGCCACATCCACCCATCTAGTCGTCTCTACTATAGCTGACTGTATCATGGCTATCTGTGCCTCCATCTCTATGACTGGGGTCCCTCCAAGCGCTGCTCTGAGGGTCCCGAGCTCCTCTCGAAGCTATGTGATGTCGTGCATGAGTCCCTGAATAAGGGCGCCCTTCTCGTGTATATTGCGGGCCTGCTCCTGATGTATCAGGCCTGCTCCTGGGTATAATGTGTTAGCTCTGCCTGACGGGCCCGGATGTTGTATATCTCAGCCAATAGGGAGTCCCAAGCATCTGGTGGGGGCCTAAGATGTCCTGGTCCATGTGGGAACTGGATCTCGAGAGGGGTTGGAATGAAGGTGGGCTGCAAAGGTTGTACTGAGGGTGGGGACAGCATGATCTGGGCGGGGGAGTGGTATGTAGGAGTAGCGAGGCCGGACGAGGTGATGAAGGGAGGTTGATTGAGAGGTAGAGGTGATACGAGGGGAAAGTACTGTGGAGCCGTGGCCGGTGGGGCCAATGGTGAGGCTACTGTAGAGGAGACCTGTGATAATGATGCATGAGAGGGGGAGGAGAGAGGTGGCGTAGATGATGAGGCGGATGATGGTGGTGAAATAGTGGTGGTAACCATAGAAGTCGAGGATGTGGTGAGCGGCATGGACTTTGGGTGGGCCCCTTTCTTCTGGGCCGCGGTGCTGTCTACTGTCAAACCGCTCCGGTTGCTGCATTTGTTGAAGTCCTCCAGATTGAGTTGCTTTTGTGTTTTCGCCTTGTCACCGTTCCCCTTCCCCATCTCCACGCATATGCAAATTTGGACCGTAGGGTCTCCCACCTAGTCTCCTGTCCTCATCCCCCTGTTCCCTTCATTATGGGGGAGGCAGCGGCGGGCAAAGAAGGGATTGAAATAGGTCCGAGCTGTTGGAGAACCCCCGCTCGCAGCTCCGAGCGGGGGGTAGCGGCGGGGGTAGTAGAGGGGTAGCCGAGGGGGGGTAGCGAGGGCGTAGCGGGGGAGAGAGAGGGGTAGTGAGAGGGTAACGAGGGGGTACGAAGGGGTAGCGGAGGGGGTTGCGAGGGGGTAGCAGAGAGAGCAGGGGGTAGCGGGAGAGAGAGAGAGAAGGGGGTAGCGCAACGGGTAGCAGAGAGAGTAGGGGGTAGCGGTGAAGGTACGTGAGAAGAGAAAGTGCAGGTACGAAGGAGTCGAAGTAGAACAGCCGTCACATTGAAGTCTTAGATAGATAAAAAACACACAAATACAAAGTACTTGTACCTAGACCTAGGACTAAGTGTCCTAGGTGTCACATAGGACTAAGTGTCCTATGTGGCCTAAAAGGCACTAACACTATAAGTGCCTACACTTATGCCTACAAGGCACATATCATGGCCTATAGGGCATCACTAGAACCATCAGAAGATGGCCTACAAACCCCCCTCCATGGAATGGGCTGAAGTACTCTGGAAACGTCTCAGAATACCTCGTAGTTTCTGGTCATGGTGGCACATGTTCATCCAAAAGGATATAGCCACCTATGAATGTACAAGGAATGTCAGATCATGTAACAAAGGGAACCAAGTGTAAAGCCTGTCGGAAGACTTCAAACTTGGGACGAGGAAGTGCCTTTGTAAACATATCTGTGATGTCCTCCTCTGTGGGAAAATAGGACAACTCTATGTCTCCTGCTGACAACTGCTCCCGAACATAATGATAGTGAACTTCAATATGCTTGGTACGCGCATGAAACACTGGGTTACGCGCAATGGCCAAAGCACTCTGGCTGTCAGTGTAGACAATAGTGGAGGATGTCTGGCAAATACCAAGATCTGTAAGTAACTGTCGAAGCCAAACACACTCTACTGTAGCGGTGAAAGATGCCCTGTACTCAGCCTCACAACTAGACGTGGCAACTGTCGGTTGCTTCTTGCTGAGTCAAGAAATACATGAATTGCCAAGCAAAAAACAATTGCCAGTATGTGACACTCTGGTGTCGGAACATCGTGCCCAATCACTATCCGTGTAAGCATGCATGGTAAGTGAACCATGATCACCATAGAAGAGGGCTAAATCCTGAGTGCCTCTGAGATATCTGAAGACTCTCTTCACTGCCTGCCAATGCTGTGAACTGGGCATGTGCATGAATCTGCTGAGCAGAGATACTGCATACTGCAAGTCAGGTCTAGTGTGACATAAATAAATAAGGCATCCAACAGCCTGCTGATAAAGAGTGATATCACATGGTGGGCTCCCATCATGAGCTGAGAATTTGAAGCCAGGGTCCACTGGAGTAGAGATTGGCTTGCAATCCTCAAACTGAAAACGATCAAGGACCTGTCCAATATACTTGGACTGAGACATCATGATACCCCCCTCAACATGAGCAAACTGAATGCCCAAATAATAATGGAGCCGTCCCATGTCTAACATGTCAAAAATCTGCTGCAAATCAGCCTTGAAGGCTGCAATTTGCTAAGTATTTGGGCCCGTGATGAGCATATCATCCACATATAAAATCAGCACTAAAAAATCAGATCCACTCCCACGGACATAAAGAGTGGGTTCTGTGGGACTATTCTGAAAACCAAGGGATAGTAAGTGTGCATGAATTTTGGCATACCATGCCCTGGGTGCCTGCTTCAAACCATGAAGGGCTTTTCTAAGCCAGCATACCTTACTTTCAGAATTAACAACCTCAAAGCCAGGAGGTTGTGTGACATAGACTTCTTCCTGCAGATCCCCATGGAGAAAAGCGGTTTTGATGTCAAGTTGGTGCACTTGCCAATGATGATGGGCTGCAATGGCAATGACACATCGAATGGTAGTAATCCTGGATGTGGGAGCAAATGTCTCCTCAAAGTCAATGCCTTGTTGTTGGGCATACCCTTTTGCAACAAGACGGGCTTTGTATCGATCTATGCTGCCATCAGATTTCCTTTTTAATTTGTAGACCCACCGCGTTCCAATGGCATGCTTGCCAAGTGGGAGATCTACTAATTCCCATGTGTCATTTTTTGCAATAGATTGTAACTCAGCTTTCATTGCATCCATCCACTCTTTGCTGTCAAAAGCATCTTTACGGCACAAAGGCTCTTCATTGCAAGCTGTAGCAAGGAGGGCAAACTCAAGAAAGTGACCATGCTGTCTAGTCCCTGATCTTGTCCGGGCAGCAAAAGGCTGATCTTGTTTGCTGTCCCTCAATGTATCAAGAAGCCATCTGGGAACTTGCCTTTGCTGTCTATTGACAGCTCTTTCTTCAATCACTGCATCATGAGTTGTTATGCTCTAGCCGGGATAGCATGACCTCGGATAGATCGGTGGGCATTTTCTCTTAGATGACCAACTTTTGTAATAGTTAATGTGTGTAATTGAAATGGTCAAGAGAAGTAACTGCCAAGGTCCTAGGTGAGGGCGGAATGGCATTGACTAGATAGTTCTGAGTGCTAAGGCCTAGGTGCACCTAAATGTGCAATAATGCCAAGGGGCAAGTGGGTTTTAATGTGCCCCAAGAGAGGGGTAAAAAAAAAGGTGCACCAAGTGGAGAGGCTAAATTGATGACATTTGGCAAGGAGAACTATCTAGGGAGTTGAGGGTCTCTTGGATAGGTATGAAATAACGTACGTAATCTGATGATTAACTATCCTTTGAGAATAGGCTGGGTGGTATAACAGATCGCCATCGCCCGTGATTGTAAAACCAACGAGTAGAGATTCAAGAAGTAGATCAAAGCGTGGATAGGTAACGTAAGGGCAAGAAGCCAAGAAGCGATAGTAGGGAGTAATTGGTATCAGAGCTCATGCAGGAATTTAATCTGACGATTCGGTACCGAAGAGGAAAAGACAATAAGGTGGCTGATGCGTTGTCTCGCATTATGCACAACCTGAGTCCCACTACTCATTCCCAACTCAATCCTTAGTGTCTCAAATACCGCTGTCCAAAAATGACCGGTAAATCTAACATCTCTATCTGACACTATGGATCTAGGCAATCCATGCAGACGAAATATATGTTTAATGAACAAATCCGCCACTTGCGGGGCACTAACAGACTCTCTAGTCGGAATGAAGTGAGCCATCTTGGTTAGACGATCAACCACCACAAGGATAGAATTATATCCTCCTTGTGTTGCAGGTAGTCCTACAATAAAGTCCATGAAAATGCCCACCGATCTATCCGAGGTCATGCTATCCCGGCTAGAGCATAACATGAGTAGTGGGATCATTTTGTGCCAGAAGAGAAACCTGCAAATCAGCATGAGGTTGAGGCTGATTATTGCTTAGTGGAGGGCTTGCAGGAGGCTCATGCTGCTGCTCAAAATCCTCTTCTAATGATGGCAAAGGTAACCAAGATTCAAAGGCATCAAACATGTCAACATCTGCCTTTGCTTTGCAGTCCACAAGAGGAGAAGCTGAATGTTCAGCAAAGATCACATCTCTACTGGCAATAATCTTCGCAGTATTTGGTTGATATAACCTATACCCTCTGCTCTCCTAGCTGTAACCAATGAATATGCATTTGATTGCCTTGTCATCAAGTTTATAACTCAGCTGAGATGGTATATGAACATATGCAAGAGACCCAAAAACTCTCATATGTGAAAGTGAAGGCTTCCTGCCTTTCCATGCTTCATAAGGTGTAATAGTCTTCAATGCCCGTGTAGGTGATCTATTCAACACATAGCTGGCACACATTACTGCATCAAGCCAAAATTTATTGGGCAAAGACTTGGCCTTAAGCATGCATCTGGCCATCTCCATTGTGGACCTGTTTTTCCTTTCAGAAACACGATTCTGCTGAGGAGTGTAAGGAGTAGTGCATGAGTGAATAATGCCCCGTGAGGACAAAAATGCATCAAACTCCTTTGACATATACTCACCCCCCCTATCTGTGTTGAGGGTTACAAGCTTGTTTCCTTATTCATTCTCAACCATATTCAACCATCTCTGAAAGCATAAGAAAACTTCAGATTTGGCCTTTAAAGGATATACCCAACAATATCTTGTGAAATCATCAATGAGAGTCATGAAATACTTGTATCCTCCAATAGCATTTGTCCTCATTGGGCCACACACATCACTGTGTACTAGCTGCAATTTCCTTTGTGAGAGTTTTAGACAATTCTTTTGAAAAGGAAATCGATGCATTTTACCGAAAAGACAACCCTCACACACATGTTTGGAAACTGTGTGAGTCTGAGGTACATCATTTGCCATCTGCTGTGTAGGTAGCTTTGCAAGAGCTCTATAATTGAGATGGCCCATTCTCTCATGCCAAAGATGAGTTAGCAAGTTGTGAATCTGAAATAGCCAATGCTTCAATAGAAAGTGCAGCTGGATGATGATCAAGGTGATAAAGCCCTTTTTGCAAAGTGCCAGTGAGAACTATGACATTGTCATCACGAAGATCATATACTAGGCATCCGTAGCCATCAAAAATTACTCTGAAACCTGAAGTAGCAATCGCTGAAATTGAAATCAAGTTGACTTCAATGCCAGGCACAAAAAGAACATTTGTCAAAGTCACAGGATGGCTGGAAATGGATGTGAGCTGCAAATCTCCAACTCCTTTTACAGCATATGAAGCATTATTAGCACATGTAACAGTCCCCCCTCGAGGTGCATCAAGGTGATAAAGCCCTTTTTGCAAAGTGCCAGTGAGAACTATGGCATTGTCATCACGAAGATCATATACTAGGCATCCGTAGCCATCAAAAATTACTCTGAAACCTGAAGTAGCAATCGCTGAAATTGAAATCAAGTTGACTTCAATGCCAGGCACAAAAAGAACATTTGTCAGAGTGACAGGATGGCTGGAAATGGATGTGAGCTGCACATCTCCAACTCCTTTTACAGCATATGAAGCATTATTAGCACATGTAACAGTCCCCCCTCGAGGTGCATCAGCTAAAGAATGAAACAACTGTCTACAAGATGTGACATGCTTGGAAGCACCACTATCAAAGTACCAGGACTGAGCATCATTAGCAGTAAAGAGTGCATGAGCTTTGGAGGGATCAAATGAGCAATGGACAGCCCATGCCCAATCATCCTGAAGAGCATGTGCATGTGAAGCATCTGCTGGCTCATGGGATTCAATAGCATGTGAGGCATTAACTGTCAATCCTGCTTTCTTTTTCTCCGAAGCAATGTGCTTCCTGCATTCTGAAATGTCATGTCTAGGCTTACGACAATAGTTGCATCTTTTCTTCTTTGCCTTATCTGCTGTATTTTTAGATGCATGGGAGGAATTGCAGCTGCTATGCGCAGAGGAATTGCAGCTGCTATGCGCAGATTTTGGCTTGCCCATAGGCTTGGAAGCCTTGCCTCTTCCTATCTGATGTGAAGCAAATGCATGATCAGAAATAATGGCTTGTCTGTTAGCTCTACTTTGCTCTTCCTGCAAAAGCAAAGTAACTAGCTGATCAAAGGAATAGTGGTCTGGATTACCCATGGCCACTAATCGAAGGGTTGTAGCAAACCCTTGATATGTATATGGCAGTCCATTCAATGTGGTACTGACAAGCTGTGAATTTGGCACCACCTCATCAATGTTGGCAAGCTGTTCCATGAGGTCCTTGACCTTTGTTAAGTATGCATCCATTGACTTACCTTCATTCATATTGACTTCCTGTAATTGCCTTCTCAAATATGCAACACGAGCTTCATTGCGAATCTGACAGAGAGAAGCCAATTTATCCCAAGCATCCTTTGCTATCCTGCAAGACCGGATGTGTGGAATAATGATTCTCTTGCATGATAAAGCAATGCATGAATGTGCATTTGCATCTCTTGCATCCCATCTTGATTGTTCCTGAGTTGGAAGAGCAGCAACAGGAGTGCTAGAGGAAGAGGCATCAGAAGGAGTCCCCCCTGTAGAAGGACCAGCTGTAGAGGCAACCACTGTAGCATTGGCTGGCCTCAGATCAGCCCCAGAAACAATATTCCACAAATGCTTTGCAACAAGAATATGTTTCATGAGATAAGACCACATCGGATAGTTGGTGCCATCCAACTTATCATCTTCACGAAGAACTCCATATAAATCTTGATTGTTCCCAGCCATAGCAAATGTGATACCCTGAAAAAGTCCTGAAAACCCAAAAGCCTCAAGGCTATCACTGCAAAAAGCTGGCTGTCCCAAAAATGACAGCAAATATCTGCAAATTTCAGACCCAAATCAAAGGGCAAACGCAGATCTGACCCAAATGTGACTATGACAGGCAATGTTCACTGCAAAAAACAGCAAATTTGGCAAAAGCCCCAAATTTATTGAGGGCAAATGCAGAAAAGCCCCAAATTTTGCTGAGATTTTGCAAATGTGACCCAATTGATTGCAATCTGACTCAATGTCCTGCAAAAGTGACTCAATGTTCTGTAAAATGACTCAATGTCCTGCAAATGTGACTCAATGTACTGCAATCAAAAAGAAATTGCAGACCAAATCCCGAATCTCTCTTGAAGGTATTGAAAGCCCCAAATTTTGCCAGAGTCCTGCAAGAGACTTCACACATGCAACACCTGTACCGCAGTCTCGAGAGAAGTACCAGCTGTACGGACATCTCAAGTACAGTGTACGGCTGTACTGTCAGCTCAAGTACAGTTGTACGGCGAGCTCAAGTACGGCTGTACGGTGTACGGTTGTGCGGTCGTACGTTGTACAGGAATTTGTAGTACTGGAGTTATACGGAGGCTCCCACGTGCAGGTACGGCGATGTACGTGTACGGCGATGCAGATGTACGACGACGCGCAGGTACGGCAATGCAAATGTACGATGATGCGTGATGCAATACGGCGATGCAGATGTACAGCGACGCACATGTACGGTACGATATCCGTACGTGGTTGTACGGACGTCCGTACTTTTGTACATGCAATACGGACAAGGGGCACATGAAGCAAAGTTGGGCTCTGATACCACTGAAGGTACGTGAGAAGAGAGAGTGCAAGTACGAAGGAGTCGAAGTAGAACAGCCTTCACGTTGAAGTCTTAGATAAAAAACACACAAATACAAAGTACTTGTACCTAGACCTAGGACTAAGCGTCCTAGGTGTCACATAGGACTAAGTGTCCTATGTGGCCTAAAAGGCACTAACACTATAAGTGCCTACACTTATGCCTACAAGACACATACCATGGCTATAGGGCATCACTAGAACCATCAGAAGATGGCCTATAAGCGGGAGAGAGAGAGCAGGGGGTAGTGTAGGGGTAGTGCAGGGAGAGAAAGAAAGAAAGAAAAAGTTTATTAAAGTTTTCGGGAGACCGTGAAGGTCTATGAGACTAAAGATAACTGATACAATGAGCATAACGGTGGCGGTCTCAAAACGGGCCAGCCAACCGTTTTTGCAAAAAAGAGGTTATGAAGGACGGTGTGTCTAGTCCTGATACAAAAAATATGTGTCTACCTCCAAATGATACAAAAAAGAAGGGGGGGGCACCAAAAATGGGGCAGAGGGGGGAGATACAATATATATGTGCAGGTGGTGATCGTCAGACACCAATCATAGAGGGGCCGTCAAATGGGAGGCCGGAAAAAACCCTGCGATAGATGATTGGCCTCTGACGTCACGCGGCCTAGTCGAGCTCGGTCGTCGGGGGTGGCGGGTGGCCCTGCGGATGAGGGCAACATTAACCCCGGTGGGGCGGGCAGAGAGCAGAGACGAGATGTCATAGACCTGGATGTGTGAGTCTGTCCGCTGGCGCAGCTGTCGTGGCTCTGGCTCTCGCTCACGTCCGCGTCGTCGGCTAGACTGAGGAGAGCAGGGGTAGCGCAAGGGGGGCGCAGGGGGGAGAGCAGGGGGTAGCGGGAGAGAGAGAGAGAGAGCAGGGGGTAGTGCAGGGGTAGCAAGGGGTACCGCAGGGGGTAGCGAGGGGGAGCGCAGGGAGGAGAGCAGGGGGTAGCGCAGAAGGACTGAGAAGTGAGGAAAGGATGTAGAGGGAGAGATAATTCCTAGCTGTTGTACATCCTGCTAGCTGGGAAAGATTTTCTAGCCATTCTTGAAGATAAATGCTTCCCCATCCGCTTCCAAAAGGTCAAGAGTAATCCAATTATATTGCCTGTCGATACAATCAGATTTACAAGAGTGTAATACCAAGGCTATGAAGTAATGATTTAAGTTGGCCACAATTTGAGAAATTCTGGTTCTTTATTTACAAGGCCCAATGGAGGACAGACTTTCCCAACATACATGCTTGAACGCTACTATAGCAGCTTTATATTTACCAAGATTTCGACTAACTTGGTATGGGTATTTACTAATATTATGACTAGCTTGGGATGGGCTCAATCTATAGTGAGAAAGCTGGTCAATTTATTCTAGACTACTCATCTATGTTTATACCATTTGAAGGCATTTGGCAAGTCTGCGTACACCAAATACTCTTAAATGTTGCAACTCAATAGTGAGAAGAAAATCAAAAATGCATCCATGATCAAGTTTGTGAGAGTAGAGAGAGTACACACAACCTTGGAGAAAGCACAATGTAAATACAAAGAAAAGTGAATTTTGTTGGCATTGCCACATGTACGGTGCAAAAAATTATTCCTCCACCAGCCTATGGAGGATCCTAGACTTCTTCATTGAACTGGATCTGAAACCTACAAAGGGTCTAGAGTTACGTGTCATAATGTAATATCAACTCCATATTACAACCAGTGAGGGCATTATCAATTCATTTGGACAAAAAGCCTAACGAAATCCATTGTGACAATCTGACTTGATTCTTGGAGATTGCATCATGCAGCATCCATTCCCACTAAAGAAACAATTATCTTGTATACAAAGGAGATGCCTCCATAGAAAAATGTTTTGCTTTGATAAAACCTAGGTGAATATATCCGCTAGATTGTAAGCACACAATAATATATTTCATTGCCAATGCAACCTTACCTTGAAATTCACTAGCTTTCCAAACTTCACAAACTCTGCATGAACATCCTCATAAAATTCTTCAAAGTGTTCGGCGACCTCCTCATCCGTATACTGCAATCCATTTAACAGAAAACAGCAGAGAATTATGACGTCAGTCAGCCCTTACACGAGGAAAAAATCAGAGCATATGATGAGCAAGTTGAACAAAAATGGAAAAGTCCGTAGATTATCAATGGCATGCACAACTTCGTAATTCATCCAAATGAGAAAGCCATATTTTGCAATTTGCTGAGGAAAAACAACCTAACAAAACAAGCAATGAGGACTATAGAGAGCTCTAAGATGCTGCACAAAACTGCAGGGGTGAGGGAGGACCATAGGCCAAATGAGGTAATGGATAGCTTTATATGTGTTGGAGGCAGGGATAGGCGGGACGAGATTGGGGAAGACGAAGAATGCCAAGTATTGGACAGATCAAAACACCAAGGAGATGTATTCCCCACGTCCGAAGCTGTTTTCCGGCTCCAACAATGCAATGGCATTCTAGGAACAGGGCATTCCAGCATTCCACACTAGGGGAGGGTGTTCCCTCGCAACCATGATGTTCAGCCTCATTGGACCCCTCACCATTGCAAGAGAAAGATTAAATATATCAATAGTGGGTTAAAACATTGACATTTCATGTGAATAGACATGCCTATGCTTTAATCCACTCAACCGGAACAAGAGAGGCGGATAAGATCCTTCATTGGATTCACCATTTTGAGCTATATTTTGCCCATCAAGATAAGACTGATCATGAGAAGCTTGCTCTTGTCACATTGCATCTACAGAAGGATGCTCTGATGTGGCGGTCCTTATTACAAATGGGAAAAGAGCCTATTGTTCAATGGTCCAAGTTTGTAGAGCAGCTTGTTTGGACCATAAGAGGGAGGGTGGGTCGATATGCAATAGATGAAGTAAGTAATACAAGAAGAGGGAAAAAATTTTGTCTAAGTGAAAAAACCTTATCCTTCACTAACCGTAGTTAGTGAACTAACTGTGGTTAGGAAAAAAAACCTCTAAAGTGGGAAAAGTGCCCCTAACCTACTTATTACATTACATTGGTCACTGCTAGAATATAATAATAATTCTAACACCCCCCTGCAGTGCCAATGTCATGTACAAGGAAATGATCAATCACCAAAAGGAGATAAGTTCAGGGCACTGCAAAATGCCTCAAACTTTTCACGTGGAAGTGCTTTGGTGAAGATGTCTGCAACATTGTCATGTGTTGACACATAGATCATACTGATCTCTCATACATGCAACTTCTCTCTGACATAGTGATAGTGAACCTCAATGTGCTTCGTGCGAGCATGAAACACAGGATTCTTTGCCACTTCTATAGCACTCTGACTATCAATGAGAATCGGAGAAGAACCCTTCAATGAAAGATGAAGATCAGCAAACAAACGACGCAACCAAACACATTCAACTGTCACTGTGAAAGCTGCCCTGTACTCAGCTTCACATGAGGAGGTAGCCACTGTAGATTGTTTCTTGCTCAACCAAGAAATGCAAGCATGTCCTAGAAAGAAACAATTCCCACTAGTGGACTGCCTAGTATCATAGTCTCCAGCCCAATCTAAGTCACTGTAAGCATGCATCTGCAAGTCACCCCCCGGGGAAACATCAAGCCAAAAGACTTTGTACCTTGCAAGTAACGGAAGATGTGTTTTACAACCTGCCAATGCATAATCTTTGGGCTGTGCATATACCTGCTCACCTGAGAAACTGAAAACTGAATATCAATTCGTGTATTGTAGAGATAAATGAGACATCCAACAGCCTGGCTATAGAGTGTGACATCAATTCAACCGCATCATGCATTGTAAGCTTCAGCCCCGGTTCCATGGGAGTGGACATAGGCTTGCAATCATGCATGTTGAATCTGTCCAAGAGCTTTTGAACATACTTGGACTGAGACATAACAATGCCAAGCCCAAGTCTGACATATCAAATATAGCTTTCAATTGGACTTTGAAATCTGCAATTACTTCCTCATTGATCCGGCAAGCAGCATGTCATCTACATAAAGAATGATGACCAAAATATCCCCCCCATCCTTCTTGATGTAGAGGGTGCTCTCAGTTGGACTATTGTGCAGCCCCTTGCTGGTTAGAAAGGCATCAATTTTGGCATACCATGCACGTGGGGCTTGTTTGAGCCCATACAAAGCTTTATTTAGCTTGCATACCTGATGTGCATTTCTTGAAATTTCAAAGCCCGGAGGTTATTTGACATAAACCTCTTCCAACAAGTCTCCATGAAGGAAAGCTATTTTAATGTCCAATTGATGAACATTCCATTCAAAATTTGCAGCCATTGCTATAACTGACCTGATGGTGGTCATTCTCGATGTAGGAGCAAAAGTCTCCTCATAATCTATGCCCTTTTTCTGAGCATATCCTTTTGCAACCAGCCTTGCCTTGTACCGATCAATGGACCCATCTGGCTTTCTTTTAACTTTGAAAACCCAACGTGTACTTATGGCATTCTTACCTGGTGGCAAATCCATGACATCCCAAGTTTGATTTTTATGAATGGACTGCAATTCATCATGCATGGATTGTAGAGACGATAGCCTTTGCTTTGTGAACTATATCCCACAAAAATGCATTTGAGTGCCTTATCTGACAACTTGTGTCTGAACTCCACAGGCACGTGGGCATATGCAACACAACCAAAAACTCTGAAATGGTCCACTGAAGGCTTTCTCCCATGCCATGCCTCATAGGGAGTGATTGTCTTTAAAGCCTTTGTAGGACCCCGATTTAAAATATAGTTGGCACACACGAGGCCTTCCAGCCAAAACCTGTGAGGCAACTTCTTACTTGTGAGCATGCGTCTGTCCATTTCCATGGCAGTGCGATTCTTCCGCTCAGCTTTGCCATTCTGTTGAGGTGTAAGCCTCACTGTAAGCTGATGCATAATGCCTTTTTCTTTCAAAAATGTCTCAAATTCATGAGACATATACTCCCCTCCTCGATCTGTTCGAAGTGTCTGCACCTTGAGTCCTGTCTCATTCTCAACCATAGCCACAAAGTCTTTGAAATACATAAACACTTCTGATTTTGCCTTGAGACCATAGACCCAAGTGTAGTTGGTAAGTCATCTATGAATGTAACAAAGTAGAGATAACCCCCAAAAGCAGGTATCCTCATGGGACCGCAGACATCACTATGAATAAGCTGTAATTTTCGTGTAGCTTTCACTGCACCATCCTTTTTTAAGGGAAGTCTATGCATTTTGCCAAGAATGCAGCCTTCACATGCATGAGGAGGAGGCGACTCCAAGGGAGGCAATGCATCAACCATATCATGCCTCTGAAGTGTCATTAAGCTGCCATAGCTCATGTGCCCATACCTGGCATGCCATAACTCCACATTCTGCATCGCAGCAGTGAGAGTGCTAACTGATAATGCAAGATGGGATCTTTTTTCATATAGATCAAGCTGAAAAAGAGCCCGATACAAAGTGCCAGACAACATCAAAGCATAGTCATTTTCTTTGTCTCTGACTGCACACTTGTCATCATCAAAAACAACCTGAAATCCTCTATTGAGTGAGGACATTGAAAGTAAATTCTTCTTTATCCCTGGCACATAGAGAACATCTGAAATTCTGAAATCTGTGCCATCAATGGATATGAGAATAATGTCTCCCACTCCACACACTGAATAAGAAGAATTATTCGCACAAGTTACCTTCTTCTTGGTGGGTGAAGAATGCAGAGTTACAAACACACTCTTCTTGGAAGTGATGTGCTTTGAAGCACCACTGTCAAAATACCAAGTATGAAGTGTCTTATCAACACTAAAGGAGCAATTATCTTTTGAAGGATCGTAACTGCAAGTCAAGAAAGCATATGGGTCATCATCATTAGTGGCTGTAATATCAGAACTACCCACTGAAAAATCTGAAGTGCAAGACAAAAAGGCATAGTGCTCTTCAACAAAGTTGGCTGCAACATCTCCTCCATCATGAGAATGTGGAACTGATGCATCTGACACAGCCATACCGGAATCCCTTTTCTTCTCTTTGGCTATGCGCTTCTTGCACTCTCCAATATAATGACCTGGCTTCTTGCAATAATGACAGATGCCTTTCATTTTCTACTTATTTGTATCACCTTTTGACTTATAAAAAGGCTGTCCAGAATCAGCTTTATGCTAATGTGTGGGCTGATTGGCATGTGGCTTTTGCTGCCCTTTACCTTTGGGCTTGAATTTTGAGAGCATAGCATGCTCACCAGCCCGGGTTGCCATATTTCTGCGAGTTTGTTCCTCCTGCAACAGAAGTCCTACCAACTCGTGAAAGGAGAGAGGATTGCTGCCCCCCTCAATGACAAATTCAGTGAGGTGTGGAAACCGAGATAGGACTCAGAAAGAGAGTTGAGAGTGGTGGTGATCATCTCTGAATCCGGAATGACTTCATCAATATTCAGCAATTGTTCCCTAAGGTCCTGAAGCTTTGTGAGGTGAGAATTCATGGAATCTCCCTCCCCCATATGTGTATGGGAAAGTTCTCGCTTCATAAAGGAAACCCTGGCATCATTTCTTGCTGCAAACATACTCTCTAGTATCTCCCAAGCTGCCATAGATGTCTTGCATGACCGAATATAAGGTATAATGAACCTCTTGACAGAAAGAGAAATTACTGAAAGAGCTTGTGCATCTCTAGAGTCCCATCTTTTTTGCTCTGCTGTGGGAGCTCCTGGAGCGGCTACTCCAACCACCTGTGCTGTATTTGTACCTCTACCCCTACCTCCAGCTGTAGGAGTGACAGGTGTAGTCGATGTATCTCGCCTTTCTTCATCTCCATTGACATAATCCCAAAGATGTCTGCCAACCAAGATATTGCGAACCATGAAACTCCACAAGGAGTAGTTGGTGCCATCCAACTTATCCTCTTGTGTGAGAACCCCGAACACCTCATTTGAGTTGTTCTGAGCCATTTTCACCAAATAATCTCAAAAATACAGCAGACTGACCAAGTGAAATCCTTTCCTGGGATATAAAATGCACAAGTAAAATTTGCAAAGAAAAATCTACCCACAGTGACAAATACTGTCACAGCCTGTCAAAGGCTCAGAATGCACTTCAATTATCCTGCAAATGCTCTCCAAAACTTCCAAAAAAACACTGCAGAATTTGCCAATGTCTGCAATGTCACTCAAAATGAGTCCAAAAATTGCCTGCAACAGTCCCAAACTGCTTGTACACTGCCAAATTGCATCAGAATGCCAAAAGCCCCAATTTCTTCAGGGAAATTGCATCCAAAAGAGGGCAAATTGCCTAAAAGCCCCAAAAATGCAACAAATTGTTGTGTAAAGCAAAAAACCCCAAGTTTTTGCAAGAAATTGCAACTCAGAAAGGGGCAGGTTTCCTGAAAGCCCCAAATGTTGCAAAATTTGCAGTGCAAAACCAAAAGCCCCAAATTTTGAGGCGAAATTGAACTAAAAGTGAGGCAATTCCACAAATCCACGAAAAGCCCCAAATTACCTGTGTGCATACGCAAACAAAAGAGCCCCAAAATTGCACTTTGTGCCTATCACCTGCAAGAGTAACGTGCAGGTGATTTGTACGAATACCTGTGTACGGATGCCTGTGTACGGACGACTGATGCACAACTGTACGGATGGCTAATTGTACGGGCTGCCGCTGTACTGATGTACGGCCGCTGGTGATGTATGGATGTACGGCTGGCTGGCGTAGGACTGTACGGCTGGCTGACGCAAGCCTGTACAGACAGTCAGCGCAAGTATGAACATTCAGCGCAATTGTTGTACGGATGGCAGGTACGGACTGCTCGTGTGGTTGTACGGTGAATGTACGGACAGCAAACTCGAAATCCGTACAGCATACGGACGTTGTACGGCTGCTCACGGCTGATGCTAGTTCACGTTGTACGGCTGTTCACGAGCGTTGTACGACAAGTTTTAGCTGGAGCTTCGTCACTAGTACGGGCGTACAGACAACAGCGTGGGCTGCTATATGGCTGTACGGAATCAGTCCGTACATATTGTACGGATGGGAGCTACGAGCAAGGTGCTTGGAGCAGGAAGAGCTTGCGGGCAAGGAGCAGAGAGCTGGGCAGGAAGCTAGGAGCAGGGTCTTGCTACTCTGATACCAAATGTCAGAAAGAGGAGAGTGAGAGAGCAAGAGAGCTATACGTCGATATGCAATAGATGAAGTAAGTAATACAAGAAGAGGGGAAAGGTTTTGTCTAAGTGACAAAACCTTATCCTTCACTAACCGTAACCTACTTATTACATTACATTGGTCACTGGTAGAATATAATAATAATCCTAACAGTCTCTACCTGCTGCGAGCCTCCAGGACCCACCCTATAAAACGAGACTGGCAAGATTTAATAGACTCACGAACGAAGCGTATCCTGAGCAATACCCCTATCCACGAGAACTGTCCAGACCAGTAGTGGGGAGTCCAAGGACTCCATAATCCATCCCACCATGAATCTAAGATCGCCGCCTCGATCTCCATCACCCTGGTGCCTGTCCTACGGAGATAAGAGCGAGGTAAGAGCGGGCATGTCTATGGGCCTCTGTCTCTCTAGAAGCCGCCTCCTAGCCCCAAGGGGATCTAGCTGGTCCACTGTCCCACTATGCCCATCCAATGTGAGTCCATTGACCTAGCATGCGCCCCTCCGAGTCTCTGACCTCCGAGTGCCATATGAGCAGTTGTCTCTCAAACTCCTCTCTACATGACGGCCTAGCTTGAATAAGTCCTCCCGCCAATCTCTGCCACACTCTGTAGAGACTCCTCATCAATGGAGAACCCTTCCCTATCAAAGGAACCTCGGAGAAGATCCACCTGTACGACTAACACCACCGGCCTCCTGTGCGAGGAGTGTTCCCAATAAGCCCCCGCTGGAGGAAGAGCTTCCGGGGTTCTGCTTCTGGGTTGAGGCCTCTCACTACAAGGGTTCATCTTGCCCAAGAGGCCTCTGCTCTGCATCTTTGGATCAATAATGCTTAATCCACCCCGGGGCCTGCATCTGGGGCAAAATCACACTCTACTAAGCCACCTTGGCTCTGGTGATGCACGTTCCATCCGATCCTAACCATAGGAAGTTCCACACCAAGCGTCGTAGCTGCCCCATGCAGCCCCAGTGGAAACACCAGCAAAGAGGAAATATACCAGGCCGTGGCAAGAAGGCCCTGGTTAACCACTAAAGCTCGACCTGCAAGCGAGAGTTTGGCGGAGCTCATGTACAATAGCTTACGTCGAGCACTCTCTACGACTGGGCTGAACTTGGCAGCCCTGGTACCTCACCGTCTCCAATCTTGGGATGCACCGAAAGCAAAAAATCAGCTCCCCAATCTCGAATCTCCTGGATCTCCTCCGAGCCTACGAAGAAACCAACACATTTGGTCCAATTTATGTGAGCTCCGGAAGCCTCGTAATAAATGGCTCCTCTGACCCTCTCTAGATTGGATGCTAAGCTGTCCACATAGAGAGTAGTATCATCTGCAAACTCGAAGTCTAGGAGCTCCTCCTCTTGCCGGATTGGAAGCCTCATCCCCGTAAGGCCAAGTGCCAGAGAGTGCAGAAAGTAACCCAGGGCCTCCACTACAAAGAGGAATACCTAGGGGACCAAAGGACAGCCCTATCTCACTAAACGGGAAAGAGGAGAGGCCTCTCCTGTGTAGCCCCCAATAATCACCTGGCTGGAGCTGCCCACATAAAGAGCTGAAACTCTTCTGATCTCTCTCTCCAAAGATGGAGAGTAACATCCTACCTGGAGATGTCATCCAGGGAAATGGATGAGAAGGCATTTCATAAAGCTTTGTTGGAAATATTGCAGCAAAAATGGCAATCAGCTGAAAAAAGGGCTAAGTATGAGTACTATTGTACGCATGTCAATCCCATTTATTGGGACACCTACTCCAAGGAGGAAGAAAATGCACAAAAATACATAACTATGCCCATACCTGCAAATGCAAGGAGAAGCATTGCACTCATCCACACCCGATCACACACTCTGGAGATAGAGAAAGGTGCTTGGGGAGATGTCTCAAGGGAACAAAGATTTTGCAAGCTGTGTGACCAAGAACAAGTAGAGACAGAAGCACATGTCCTCCTTACATGCACACGGTATGCCTGCATAAGGAAGGACTTTAACAATATTACAGAGGAACACGACACCCTTAGCAAGCTTGCTCTCACATAGCCATACAGCCACTCTAAATACTATATTGCCAAGGTTCTTAAATATCGTGAATGTTGTATTACTCAATGTAGTTCAAAATAATTGTTCTCCCCCCCTTCCATAAAAGGAAGGAGACACTTGTATCGTGACTTTTATGGGTCCCATGGGTCGGTATTTCGGCCCCCAGAGGACGGTAATACATTCTTCTTCTTCTTCTTCTCCAAGAAGCCGAGTCTCTCCAAAGGACCCTCCAAGAAGGACCACGCCACTCTATCACATGCCTTCTCGAAATCCAAAAGAAGAATGGCGAGAGGCTACGACTCCTCTCTACACCAGTCCACTGCCTCCCAGAAAGTGAAGATATTGTTTAGGATGCTACGCTCTTGGACAAAACCGGTCTACATCTCGTGAATGATGTCTGGTAAGTGGGGTCTCAAACACAAGCTAAAGACCTTGACCAAGATCTTGTAAGCCATGTCAAGAAGGGTGATCGACCTCCATTTACGAATATCTGACCTATCTCCCCCCTTCGAAAGCAAGCATATCCAGCCTCTGCTCAAGGAATGTGGAAGGGATCCGGAGTCTAACATCTCTTGGCAGGCTCACCTGAGTGAGGTGGAGAGATACTCCCAAAAGCATCGAAAGAAGCTCGGAGTCAAGCCGTCCTCTCCGGAGCACTTCTGGGCTGGAAGAGCCTGTAAGGCCTCCCAAAGCTCGTCATCAATGAAGGGCGCCTCCAGATGTCTGCTAAGACTCTGCATAACAACTAAGTGAACCTACTCCCATACCACCTCTCTAGCCAGAAGAGTGGTGGGCGAAGCCTCCTCCGACTAAAATAGTTGGTGGTAGAAGGCCGCAATCGAGGATCTCCTAAGGGTCTATGTGCGTATGTCCCTGAGTCGTTGAGACCGCGGTCCTCTGGTCTGGAAAAACTGTCTAGTCATCATGTCACCCTGTTGGAAAAATCTGGTCAGGAAGAGTGATAGGAGAACTCTGCTCTACAGATCTCCAAATCTTGTGGCAATCGTGCACACTCCACGCGATCCCTAAGCCACCGGGACCCCGAATCATTCTCCCTGAGTCTCTCGATAGACGCTAGGTCTCAACAAAGTGCTCTTCCCCACTCCTAAAGAACAACTCTCTGTCTAAGAGCCTCGCCCTGGAGCTCCTGGCTGCTCCGCTGGATCCTCTCAATCACCCATGCCGCCCACCCCTCATAGGGTCTGTCCTCGAGCTATCTCCAGAGCTCTGCTATCACTTGCTGAACCTCCACCTCTTGTAGGAGACCATATGGTATATGGACCTCCTTTTGGGGGAGTCCACGACGGGTCTACTCCAAATGAAGGACCGCCAAAGAGTGGTCCGACATTGTGGTTCCTCCTAGAATGCCAATGGAGCCACCTCGGAGTAGATCCCACTCCCCTATATTGAATCTATCTAGGCGCTCCAGCAGCCCATCATGACAGCACTAACCAAAGGAGAACCACAAGTGGTCTGGAATCCTACTCGCGCCATGGATCCTTGCCGTTGATCGCAAAAATAAAATGTTTCCAAGTACTCCTCTCCCCAGCTGGCATCTCTGCGAAAGAGGGTCCTCCTTGCTTATCCTCCATGAACTCTAGGTTGTTGAAGTCACCTCCAACAATCCGCGAGTCCACTGGCAGGCTGTCTATGTGCCGCTGTCAGAAAGCCGGGCGGCGCTATCGGCAAGCGGGTGCGTAAACATTCAGGATACCAATCGAGGCCTCTCCTGCATGAAGACCCATCCACACTGCACGACCTGAAATGAGCTTGCCCTATGCAAATATCTCTAGGGACACCGCCTGGGATACCGATATGCATATCCCTCCGTTCCTGCCAATTGCAAGGGACCGAACCTCTGGGTCCCTCCTAGGGAGGAAACAGTGTCGACGTGTGATGTCTGCTGCTACTAGGAACATGTGCTCCTAAATCAAGGAGAAGTCAACTAGTCTACCTACCACAGCCCGCTGCAATTCCTGATGGAGAATCTGATATTGCGGCTGACTACGCGCATGGTCGTGAAGCCTATGCACATTCCGACTCACCGTTGTCAAGCTCATGGAGATGGGATGGCAACGAAAAAGGCTCATCTCTGCATGGGAGCCTACTCTAGGAAACTGGACTTCAACAACTTCGCCGGAGATTTGGAGGGAGAGTAATCTGGAGAGAGCAGAATTGCGGGAGGCTTTCAACGTGGTACGTGAGTTGGGCGACGCACAAGACCTCCACACGACGGGCTGACCTGACGAAACACGGAGAAAGGACCGATTCCTTTGGTAGACTGACATACGCAAGTGGCTCGTGAACGGGAAGGCCTGCAACGTGACATGTGATTACTGGTATATCTCCAAGGAGCAGCAGCAGCTCGTGAGCGGTGTGCAGGAGCAAATTGCTCGGGTGAGTACGTAGTCAGGATTTGGCGCAGCGAACACGAAGGCATAGAACCCACGGGCTTCGGGATATCTGGCTGCCTCGACCCATGCCAGTTTTTGATTCCTTCAGACAGATTTGGATCGGAGTTCATAGACCAGGGGGCTCTCTGTCACTTCTGTCAATGCTGTGTTTTCTTCTCTTGTTTTAGTTTGGTGATGCTCCGCTTGCATATGAGTTTCCAGTCTACGATGCTATAGGGACAGATTATGCCTGTGCAGATGCCTGTATACTTGAGTCTGAGTTAATTTGCAGAAATTTCCCTAGTATAGGGAAAAGCGCCATCTGTGATATATGCCCGTATTAAATGCTTGATCAGTGTGAATGTGGGATTGCAGGAATTCCCTAGTATAGGGAATTGTGTTCAGAGTGTCAGTACACTGAATTGTGTCAGCTTGTGATTACAGTGTTCTAGGGGTGTTTTATTTTTTATTTTATTTTTTTTTAAAACCCCAAAACAAAACACCTACTGAACTAAATGGAAGCAGAAGAAGGGGCTTCCAGGAGGGACCCTGGTGAATCAGGAGTCCGGCAGACCCAGCAGGGATCGCGCCCAGTAGCTCACACTTTATCTGGCAGGATTGCATTGCTGGAGGATGCCTTGCAACAGTTGTTAGCGCAGCAATTACAAGCCAACGCAGGGCAATCTGAGCTTAGGAGAGCGTTACAGAGTATGTTTGCCAGACCTTCTCGAGAAGAGAAGGGTAAGGCTCCAATGGAACTGGAGTCTAGTGTCCATACGGTCGAGCCTAGGAAGGCTAAAGTGCCAAATATTGCCAATTACAGACCGGAAAAGTATTCTGGTCGGATGAACGACCGTAGCTCCGATGTCATTGAGACCTGGCTACACAAATGGGACGAGGCGTTCGCCATTTGTGAGATCAGAAATGACATCAAAAAGATCCGCGAGGCCACCCATATGTTTAGTGAGGCTGCGGATCGGTGGTGGATTAAACAACAAAAAGATGGCATAGCATCCACTACCTGGGAGGGATTTAAAAGAGAGTTCAGAAAACACTTCTTACCTCTTGACGAAGCATCCCGAGCTTGGGATCAATATAGGAACCTTCGTCAGAGAAATTTATCAGTGGCAGAATACACTGATAAGTTTCGAGAGAGTGTAATGAAGGTTGACGAACCCCTGCCTCAATCAATCCAAGTGAAAGATTTCATATTTGGATTGAATGATCGAATAAAAATGAAGTTCGGGCTAAGTACGCGAACACGCTAGATGATGCAATAGCTATAGCCCTGAACTACCAGGATGCCAAGGGCAGCAAGCCAAGTGGGTTTGCACAGGTCGGAACCCAGTATGGGTATCCGAAGAAGTCTGGGTTTAAGAAGAAGTGGGCTAGTAGAGGGAGTGGTTCGCAGCCGAGTGGTCAAGCCAAGCAGGCGAGACCGGCTGAAACTCCTAAACCAAGTACCACCATTGGAGTGAAGAGGAAAGTAACTCCAATGGCAGCCCGGGCTTGGTCTAAGTCTCCCTTGAACCCAGAACAAAGGGAAAAAGCGAGGAGAGAAGGCTTGTGCTTTGGTTGCCTTCAACCTCATCAGTGGAGAGATTGTCCACGTAATAAAGATCGTCGGATGGCTGAGATGGTGATCTCAGAGTGCGACGTGGAGATGCAGGGAAGTCCCAGAGCGGAAGAGATGCAGATTCAGCTAGCGGGATCTTCTCAGAGGTTAGTACCTTGTTTGTTCTGTGTGTCTGTTACTAAGTTAGTGACGAGTGCACCTGATAACATCCTATCTAAGCCCGCAGCAACGGGGTATACAGCCTTCAATGATACGGAGTTAATCAAAATGAAAGGGCAAGTGGCCAGTCATGATGTCATTGTGTTATTTGACTCAGCGTCAACTCACAATGTGATTAACTCCAAGCTCGTGAAGAGGCTGAAACTAAAGACAAGTCCATCTGACTACGCGTATACAGTCAGGATGGCCGATGGAAGTTCAACTGAAGTATGGGACCAAAGGGTTACCCAGTTGGAGCTTCGGATTCACGACTATGCTGAGAAGCTTAATTTTGAAATAACTAAGCTTGCTCATGCGGATATAGCCCTGGGAATGGCGTGGCATTCTAGGAAGAATCCAGCCATTGATTGGAAAAAGCACATATATCAATTCAAGATGAATGATGTGCTTTATGTCTTGCGAGGTGAAAGAGATATACCTCAGGGACCGTTGGTTTCCGTGATGGAAATCAGAAAGGCTCAAGTAGAGTTTTTATACCTTTGCACAGCATCGGTAGAGTCGATGGATAATTCTTCGACTAGCACTGATGTTACGCAAAGTGGTGAGATGGCCAAGCTGGCTAATCTTATAACAGAGGAATTCTCTGAATGTTTTAGGGATGAACTACCTTATGGGTTACCTCCAGAGCGGAAAGTTCAGCATAAGATTGAGCTGATCCCGGGGGCAGAACCTGTAAATAGACCTCCCTATAGAATGAGTTTTACTGAAGAAGCGGAGGTACGTAGGCAACTGGAAGAATACCTCAAGTTGGGGCAGATTCAGCCAAGTTTCTCACCTTTTGCTTCACCAATGATATTAAAGAGGAAAAAGGATGATATGTTTCGCCTCTGTATAGATTACAGAGCATTGAATAATATCACTGCTAAGCACAGGTATCCGATGGCTCGGATTGATGATTTGCTAGATGCATTACATGGAGCCGTGATTTTCAGCAAGATAGATCTTAAGTGCGGCTATCATCAGATCCGGATTAGAGCCGAGGATGTGCATAAAACCACTTTTAGAAGCAGGTTTGGTCATTATGAGTTTTTGGTAATGCCCTTCGGACTTACCAATGCTCCAGCGACCTTCGTCATGCTTATGAACGATTTACTACGTCCGTATATCGGAAAGTTCGTAGTACATTTTATTGACGATATCTTGATATTCAGTAAAAGTGTTACTGAGCATCGTGAACACTTAAGAATAGTGTTCAGTACTTTGAGGAAAGCCAGTCTTTACGTGAATAAAAAGAAAACTATACTGTGTATGGTTAGGCTTGAGTATTTAGGGTTCATAATTACTCCACAGGGGGTAGAAATGGATCCGAAGAAAGTGGCTGCGATACTAACTTGGCCAATCCCTCAGAGTCTGACCGCGTTGCGATCATTCTTGGGATTTGTCCAGTTTTATAGAAGGCATATCAAAGGATATTCCGGAATAGTATCGCCATTGACTGATCTGACCTCAGATAAAGTACCTTTTGATTGGGGACAGAATCAACAGGAAAGTTTTAACACCATAAAACAAGCTGTGGTCTCAGGACCGGTGTTAAAAATAGTTGATCCCCAGAAACCGTTGTTCCTAGAAACCGATGCAAGTGGCATTGCGGTAGGAGCAGTCCTCCTTCAAGAGGGAAGGCCAGTAGCCTTTGAAAGCAAGAAGCTTTCTCCCTCTCAAAGGAATTGGCCAACTCATGAATTGGAGTTGTATGCTGTTATCCATGCTTTGAAAACATGGAGGCATTATCTGTATGGTTCAGAGTTTTATGTGGATGTGGATCATGATACTCTGAAACATTTTTGTAAACAGCCTGACTTGAGGGGCCGCCAAGCTAGGTGAGCAGAGCTCATGCAGGAGTTTAATCTAACAATTCGGTACCGAAGAGAAAAAGACAATAAGGTTGCTGATGCGTTGTCTCGCATTATGCACAACCTGAGTTTCACGGTATTAGAGAGTGCTCTAATGACCGAGATCAGAGAAACTCAGAAGGTGGACGAGTTTGTCCAGAGCTTATGGCCTAAGGCTCATGTGTTAAAACCCGGGGAAAATGAAAAGGATGACCTGGCATCCAGAAAAGGCCAAACTTATGCAAGATATACCATAAGGGATGGTATGCTAGTTAGAAATGGCAAGGTGGTAGTACCTGGTCAGAATGATCTCAGGCAGAGAGTCATTCGACAATGCCATGATAGCCCGTGTGCGGGACATCCAGGTGTCGAGAAGACATATGATCTCGTGAAGCGAGACTTCTTTTGGCCAAAGATGAAAAAGCATATTCATGAGTATGTGACACGGTGTTTCTCGTGTCAGGTAAGTAAGGCCGAGCGGGTGAAGCCACCCGGACTTTTACAGCCCTTGGAAATACCACTAAGTAAGTGGGAGAGCATTTCCATGGATTTTATTGTAGGGCTACCTGCAACACAAGGAGGGTATAATTCTATCCTTGTGGTGGTTGATTGTCTAACCAAGATGGCTCACTTCATTCCGACTAGAGAGTCCGTTAGTGCCCCGCAAGTGGCGGATTTGTTCATTAGACATATATTCCGTCTGCATGGATTACCTAGATCCATAGTGTCAGACCGAGATGTCAGATTTACCGGTCATTTCTGGACAGCGGTATTTGAGACACTGAGGACTGAGTTAGGAATGAGTAGTGGGGATCATCCTGAGACGGATGGTCAGACGGAGAGAGTCAACCAAACTTTAGAGGATATGCTGAGGGCATATGTGTCATTGAGGCAACATACATGGGACAAGTGGTTGCCATTGTTGGAGTTTGCCTACAATGATAGGAAACATTCATCTACTGGGTTCAGTCCGTTTGAACTGAACTATGGTTATAGACCAGCCAATCCGACTATAGTTGGAGTACCTCAGAAAGTGCCTAGTGCCGCGAACTTTGTAGTTCAGATGCGGGAGATGCTAGCACTTGCGAGAGCTAATATCCGCCAGGCTATGGATAGAGCCAAGGTATATGCGGATGAAAATCGGTCTATAAGAGTATTTGAAGAAGGAGAAAAAGTTTTTCTCAGAATTCCTTCGCACTCGAAGTCGTTGACTTCAGGAGAGTGTGCTAAGTTATCACCTCGATACTGTGGGCCGTGGTTAATTCTAAAGAGAATAGGCAGTGTAGCCTATAAATTAGAATTGCCACAGGGGTGTAAGGTGCACCCGGTTTTTCATGTTTCACGCTTAAAGAAATTTTTACATACAGGTGACTCACTAATCGAAGGTGTGGTTTTGTTTCAGGAGATAGAGGATATTGCAAGGCGCAAACCAACAAGAATCCTGGACCGAGGAACAATGCAAATACGAAATCGAAAGATACCCACGGTGTTGGTTGCATGGCATGGTCAGCCTCTATCCGAAGCTACCTGGGAATCCGTATATCAGTTGTGGAGAGTGTTCCCAAACTTTATCATCGAGGACGCTGATGTCTGAAGAGGGAAGGAATGTTACGCTCTAGCCGAGGTAGCATGACCTCGGAAGAATCAGTCGACATTTCCCTTAAAGGATCTATCTCTGTAATATATGTGTTTGCGCTTCATGTAAATGATCGGGAGGGATTTAATGTCAAGGTCCTAGGTGAGGGCTGATAGCACCAGACTAGATAGATCTGAGACCAAGGGCCTAGTGCTACGATTGTGCCTAGGGGCAAGGAATTAAATGCATCCCAAGAGAGGAGTGAAATGTTGCATTAGGAAGGCCCTATATGGATGACATGTGGCATCTAGATCTATCTAGGGATTTGGGGTTTGCTAAGGCTAGAGAGAGAAGAGAAGGATTTGATTCACGGGGATTTTTGTAACGTAGCTCTCTGCCTCGCTTGGAGCCTTAGCATGAATTGGCTGGGAGGAGAATCATGGTGCTGCTCCCGTGATCTGCAGTAGAGGCTAGATTAGAAAATTTAGGTGACAACAACCACCTCTGACTCTGAAGGGTACTCTAGAATTGTGCCGAATGCCCATCCGATGGAAGGAAGGATGGCCCTATATTCCCTCGAAAGGCCCAGGAAGCGGAGCGTCACTGGAAAGTGGGAAACATGGTGAGTCGAGTCCATGTCCTCCACCATAAATCCATGATACCAAGGGATAAGATACACCAAATGTGGGCCCAAGAGAATAGGACTCCTCTCCACAAGAACCAGAGCAGTATATCCGGGGAGCCAAGCTGGAGGAGTAAAACACCACGTCCATAGATAGTGACCTCCTGGATGTGGTCACCATCTAGTGCCAAGCTGGCCTGGATCCAATCCCTAATCAATCTCCTCAAGGAAGTGAGGCCGACTATGCCTACAACTGCCGTGTCCTGTAAACGATTCATTGCCTGCTATACATGTTGCTTATCCGCCAGTGAAAGAAGAACTTTGATAGCTGGGGGAGTCGAGGGTGCTGCCATAGTCCCCTTCTGGCAAGACCGAAGGTCGCCACCAAAAGTCCCAGTCACCAGCAATGAGCAATAAATTGCACCTCCCACTAGAAAGGCGGCAAACTAGAAGGAGAAGAAGAAAGAGAGGGAAAAGAGAGCACCCACGAGGGGAAAGTCCACCAAGAACTCATCATAGCAAAGGAGGAAGCTCTATCTGAATCTTGAAAGATAAGTGTAGGCTTGTACGAGATTCAATAGGGAAGTCATGTTGTAAGGAGAAACAGCCCCGGAGTTCTTCCACAAGCAAGCTCTCAATCTTGGAAAAGACAATGGGATGCACAATGCGAAGCTGCCAAGAGAAAGAGCGAGCCCAATCACCTTTGAAGTGCACTACGAACTCAGGGCTGCCTTCATCGATTCATGATCTTGAGGGGACTGGCCGGACCTTCGAAGGAGAGGCTTTGTTGGAGGGTTGCTCTCTACTAGCCCCTAGTACAAGAGCTGGCTGGCGTCTGCTGCAGGGATGTTGGAAAGGTCACCTCCTCATCTGTAAGCCCCCATATGAGGAGAGCCTGGAGGAGGGAGACCTAGGACAAGAGCTGCCACATGGGCATTTGTTTGGATGCCATGTGGTCAGCATGCCCAGAGGAAAGAACAGAGAAAGGGGGCTGCCATATGGGCAGCACCTCACAGAAAGGGGCTGCCACATGGACAGCATCATGGCTGTCATGTGGGCAGCAATTCAGGGTTCATACCTGGAGGAACACAAGCCACCTGAAGAGCCTTCAATGATACCTTTGGGCTGCTGGTGTCTGCAGCAGATGTACATGCTGACAACGCAACTGTACGGGATAGTACAGAGGGCTGGGAGCAAGGTACGGAGTAGATACAGATGGCCAGAGAAAGAAAGAAAGAAAGAAAGTCTATTAACGTCCACTGGAGACCAAAAGGTCTATGGGACAGCAAGAAACCCTCTGGTACATCTGCTTTAGGGAGGGCACATGGCAGCTCCCAAGGAGGGCAAAAAGCAACCCCAATTATTTAGAGTACCTACATGATATTCTGGAGAGTAAACAGCCATACATCAGTTTAACACTGAGAGTCTTTTGGTTTTCATTTAAAATCTCTGATTAGTGCTACTCCTTCACGGTAAACTGCCCATTTTCCATCCTTTTTGGCAGCCCTGATTTTAGCTAATTCAAATCAAAACCTCTGATTAGTGCTACCCCTTCACGGTAAACTGCCCATTTTCCATCCTTTTTGGCAGCCCTGACTTTAGCTAATTCAGTTGCCTTAATCTTGAGTTGATTTTGTGTAAGCTCCTCTACTATCCATACTTTGGTGCCCTTCAGCTTGTAAGATTGTCGAAGAAGCTTGATCCGCATATCTTTTGACTTCAGTGTAAGGATTGCATGACCTCTATAGTGCAAAATAGAAGCTGGCTTGGAGTCGTCATCATCCTGCTCCTCATCATCATTCACCCATTCGATGTTGGGCAAACTTGATTTGATCTTTGTCAATATTTCACTATATGTGTTGTGGGAGAGGAAAGCACATATCCTCCTCTTTGTACCAATCTTTTGGGAGCCCCCCTATTCTAATCTTCAGCGCATTATCACATCTAGCTTCATGTTCTTTAATCTCTGCTTGGATATAAGACTTACTTGCTTTGTTGTCAACTTCCACAAACACTTCCTTCCTAGCAGTTTGTACTTCAGTGTGAACAAGATCTTTGACTATAGAGACTAGCTGCGGGGTAGGGGGGGAATCCTTAAAAGATTTTTCAGCCTCATCAATTACTGCCTGCTTACCAGGCCCTTCCAAGATGTGAAGTCGGGCCTTTACTTTTGCCAGCTCCAATCGTAACTCTCTCATTGCCTGCTGCAGATAAAATATGTGATCCTGTTGCCCGAGGATGGGCCGTTTTGAGCCTTCTTGTTGGTAATTCCGTGCGTATGGAGAGGGTGTCATGGCTGCAACTGTAGAGTACCGAGTCCTGATGGATGTTGAAGGAGTTGAGGGGGTTGAGGGGGACTTGGAGGAGAGGGTAGGCCAATCCATAGTTGGCTGTATGATGAACCCCCCTGGCTTAACCTAACCCTGGGTTTGGTTGGGGGTTTAGCCCAACTCGGGGTTAGAGAGAATGTGAAGAGGAGGAAGGTAGGTTGGGCCATGCTTTGCTGGCCATATCTCCTGTTACCCCCTGGCTGAGCTAACCCCCTAGCTAGGCTGGGGGTTCAGCCCAGCTAGGAGAGGCTACGGGAGAAGGGGCGGAGAGACTACGGGAGGGGGGGGGGGCGGAGAGGCTGCGAGAGGGGGGCGGAAAGGCTACAGGAGGGGGAGCGGAGAGAGAGAGGCTACGAAGAAGGGGGCAGAGAGGCTACGGGAGGGGGAGCAGAGAAAGACGGGCTATGGGAGAAGGGGTGGAGAGGCTACGGGAGGGGGGGCAGAGAGGCTACGGGAGGGGAAGCAGGGCAGAGAGGCTACGGGAGAAGGGGCGGAGAGCTGGAACAAAGGCGCAATGCAGGCACATCAGAAGCGCACGCGTACGGGCAGGTTATGGAGCTGGTACATGGCAGGACAGAAGGGGCTGAACCCTGCAATAAAGGGAGGGCTTTATGCCCTGGATCAAAGGCATTGAAAGGGCCAGGAAAGACCCTTATATAGAGCACTGGTTGGGCTGGTAGGGGCAGCCAATCAATTACTGCCTGCTTACCAGGCCCTTCCAAGATGTGAAGTCGGGCCTTTACTTTTGCCAGCTCCAATCGTAACTCTCTCACTGCCTGCTGTAGATAAAAAATCTGATCCTGTTGCCCGAGGATGGGCCGTTTTGAGCCTTCTTGTTGGTAATTCCGTGCATATGGAGAGGGTGTCATGGCTGCAACTGTAGAGTACCGAGTCCTGATGGATGTTGAAGGAGTTGAGGGGGTTGAGGGGAACTTGGAGGAGAGGGTAGGCCAATCCATAGTTGGTTGTATGATGAACCCCCCTGGCTTAACCTAACCCTGGGTTTGGTTGGGGGTTTAGCCCAACTCGGGGTTAGAGAGAATGTGAAGAGGAGGAAGGTAGGCTGGGCCATGCTTTGCTGGCCATATCTCCTGTTACCCCCTGGCTGAGCTAACCCCCTAGTTGGGCTGGGGGTTCAGCCCAGCTAGGAGAGGCTACGGGAGAAGGGGCGGAGAGACTACGGCAGGGGGGGGGGGGGGCGGAGAGGCTGCGAGAGGGGGGCGGAAAGGCTACAGGAGGGGGAGCGGAGAGAGAGAGGCTACGAAGGAGGGGGCGGAGAGGCTACGGGAGGGGGAGCAGAGAAAGAGGGGCTACGGGAGAAGGGGCGGAGAGGCTACGGGAGGGGGGGCAGAGAGGCTACGGGAGGAGGAGCAGGGCGGAGAGGCTACCGGAGAAGGGGCGGAGAGCTGGAACAAAGGCGCAATGCAGGCACATCAGAAGCGCAGGTGTACGGGCAGGTTATGGAGCTGGTACATGGCAGGACAGAAGGGGCTGAACCCTGCAATAAAGGGAGGGCTTTATGCCCTGGATCAAAGGCATTGAAAGGGCCAGGAAAGACCCTTATATAGGGCACTGGTTGGGCTGGTAGGGGCAGCCAATCAGTCATTTTTTAGGGCAGACAAAAGTCGGCCAGTAGGCCCTTGCCCAGTCGGTCATTTTGAGCAGGCCTTGGGCCTATAAAAGGAGAGGCCATGGGCCTCATAATTCATCCATCCTTGCAGCCTTTGGAGGAGCAGAAAGGAGCAGCATATACACCATCCTACGGGAGGGGGGGTGGAGAGGCTACGGGAGGGGCAGCGGAGAAAGAGGGGCTACGGGAGAAGGGGCGGAGAGGCTGGGGGGGGGGGGGGGGGGGGAGCGGGGCGGAGAGGCTACGGGAGAAGGGGCGGAGAGCTGGAACAAAGGCGCAATGCAGGCACATCAGAAGTGCAGGTGTACGGGCAGGTTATGGAGCTGGTACATGGCAGGACAGAAGGGGCTGAACCCTGCAATAAAGGGAGGGCTTTATGCCCTGGATCAAAGGCATTGAAAGGGCCAGGAAAGACCCTTATATAGGGCACTGGTTGGGCTGGTAGGGGCAGCCAATCAGTCATTTTTTAGGGCAGACAAAAGTCGGCCAGTAGGCCCTTGCCCAATCGGTCATTTTGAGCAGGCCTTGGACCTATAAAAGGAGAGGCCATGGGCCTCATAATTCATCCATCCTTGCAGCCTTTGGAGGAGCAGAAAGGAGCAGCATATACACCATCCTTGGGCCTCTACACAGGAAGTGAAGGAGAGAGGTGTTGCTGCAGACTTAGCACCAGGGAGAGGCTGAACCTAGACTGTCTTCCAGGGAAGAACGTTGCTGATATCATTCTGAACAGAAAGTCTACAGACGCTCAAGGTGGAGCATGCGGGCAGGAGTCTAGAGATAGCCAGCAGATAGGAGAAGAACCTTGTGGTAAGATCAGAGGACCACACCATTGGTGGGCCTTTGGATCTATCTCTTTCATATTGTGTCCGTAGATTTGGACTGAAATATATTATTTTGGTGGTTTCTATATCTGGCTGGTTCATTGTCTATTGATGAGCCTGCACATCTATCCTATGCACATAAGTTTGAGAAGTTTGTGATTCCACACCCCACACCACACTGTGTGAGCTCCTGGGCTATTCTATCAGTCTTCCGTTGTGTGTACCCTTTGTTGGTCGATTTCTAACATGGTATCAGAGCCCAAGTAGGAGGCTCACAGGTGTGGAAACCTTAAGGCAGGGACCTCGCTGAAGGACGACCCTGATTCAAAAGCTCTTGGGAATCAACTTCCACAACTGAGGACAGTGCCCTTGCAAGAAGAAGGGTGACTCAAGTTCCCAATCAGGTGCGTTCAGAGTTTTGGTCTATAGAAGGTTGAGTTTGTTCGACTTTGCTATGTGGTTTAGCAGCAGAGATGTCGATCTCTTCAGCCTCTTCAGCCCCTGCACTCCCTTCCTCCTCCCCCGGATTTCTTTCCTGCACCATCCCTAGCTTTGGAGAGTCTGGGAAATGGGTCAAATTACCTAGTCTGGAAGGTGAAGATCCGGAGTCATTTAGTGGCTCGGAAGCTGTGGAAATTGACAATGGAAGTGGAGGCAAAGCCGGAGGATATGGTGGACAAACAAGGGAAGATACACATGCCTGTAGATGGACAAGAGCTCGAAGCTTGGGAAGACAGAGATGCCCATGCCTTGGCATTGATCATAGGCGAGACTCTGTGCTTCTCACATCCAGATGGCGGACACGTCAGTAGAGGCGTGGGTCAATCTGAAGGATCTGTACGAGATAGACAACACATCCCGGATCTTGCAGTAGGACAGAGGACCAAACCTTTGACTTTTGAGGAGTTGGGTCCATTATTGCTATAGGAAGAAGCTCGGGAGAAGCTCTACAACAACGACAAAGATGACAAGGCGCTGTTGGCGAAGGATTACGCTAGCAAAGGAAAGGGCAAGCCTAACGGTGGCAAGTCCAAGAAGGATGACTCTAATGACGAGGACACTTCCAAGAGGAAGCAAAAGAAGAAGTGCTTCTATTGTGACACGCCAGGTCATTTTGCGAAGGATCACAGAAAAAAGAAGGCAGATCAGAAAAACAAGAGGAAGGAGTCCGACTCAGATTCAGAGGGTGACACAAAAGCCAAAGCTAATGCAGTAATCGAAGAGTTGTTCTTGGTGACATAGTTTTTGTATTGTGGACCTCTAGATCTATCTCTTTTGTATTATGTCCATAGCTTTGGACGGAAATATACTATTTTGGTGGTTTCTATATCTAGCTGGTTCATTGTCTATTGATGAGTCTGCACATCTATCCTATGCACATAAAGTTTAAGAAGTTTGTGATTCCACACCACACTATGTCAGCTCCTGGGCTATTTTATTAGTCTTCCGTTGTGCATACCCTCTGTTGGTCGATTTCTAACAGAGGAGTGCCTAGAAGGCTCCTCTTGCTCGATGAAGGGCCTTTGCTAGAATTAACTAGTGCAGAAGGAAGGCCGTGGCTAACCCACGGAGGGCTAATGGCAGCCTTATTGCTCGGAAGCAACGCCTAGCTGCAAGGGCGTGATTGCGAGCTAGACAGTTGACTGCGGGCTGGAGCTGGTGACCGCAAGCAGGTGATCGTGGCTTGTACGGCGGCCACAGCCCATACAGTGGGCTGTGGCAACTAAAAAGCATAGGGAGGTCGCGGGATCAGCGCGCCCTGTCGTGAAGTCCTGACGTGCGCGCGGTCTTTGAGCAAGCAGGGCGAAGAGTGAGGAGGGAGGGGTGTGGAATAATTGGTAACAGACCCACAATGCTTGGTATCTTGTAGGATCTGGTCTGTCCCAAGTTTCTAAGTGGGATGACTGGATGGACCTCTTCCAGTCGTGGCGTGTCCGTGCCTTGCATTAGCAGTGCCATTTGCGACTGGTTCCGTGATTGCACCAATCTTCCAGCTTGATTGTTCGTGTATGATGCAAAGCAAGACTTAGAGGTGCAAGAGGTGCGGGAACTTGGAACTGACGAGGACAATGCCTGTGATTTGTTCCTGAGAACTTCTACATGGGAGTGATGGAGCATCTCTTCGACAACGTGGGTAATGGCCCATGATGGCTTGCTAAAGGGGGTGTTGGAATATAGAGGTCAACTCCACAGTTGTGGGTCCCCATATGAGAAGGACAAGGGCAAGTGGGACCTATACGAGGGAGGGACTGAGAGGCTCTACCATGTAAGCAGCAATTTGACTACCGCCTGGGCAATACATGATAGTCTTGGGCCACCCAAGCTAGCACATATGGCTGGGAATGGGCCCTGGTTTAGGGATGGTAATGAGCCCATTGTGGGCAGATGGACTAGGCGAATATCTAGCAATAGGCATCTACAAAGAACCTATATATAGGCTGGTACAAGAGCAGCAGGTCGGCATTGTAATGAATCACATTCTCTGGTTCTCCTTGATTCCTTCATTTCTCTCTGCTTTGTTAAAACCTAGGACTCTATGGTTGTTTGCTACGCCCTCCTATAGTAGCGAGGTTGCAGTAAGCGCCCCCATGACCTCTACACCAAGTATTTCTTTCCCTATCCTATTCGTCTCCTACTCTAGGCTGGACTTGTTACATGCATAAAACGTATCCTAGGTGCTCTCCTCGATGGAAAAGGTGGAAAAATGGGATGTGACACGAGTGGTCACACCTCATTAGATGTGCCCTTCCAATTCTCTCTAATACCTAGGTTAACCCTTAGAGCTTAGGTACTAGAATTTCTAAGGTTCCTTGACCCCTCTTCCTACACTTCGATTATTCTACTCCCCTTTTTACCCCTAGGCAATGATCTATGACCTAACATAACCCTTTTTCCTTCCTATATCACTCAATATGACTCCGATGTTAGAGCTATCTGAACCAACATTCTTCTCTTCACTAATCCCATTGATTAGCTTACTAATTTGGGTACTACTCATTACTTGTGTCATGACATTCCCTCTTGCTTATAGCTAGTTTGGTAACAGGACATTAAAGTGTCCTAAGACATAAAAATGTCCTGCTAAGTGGCCATGTTTGAGGAATTTTTACGAGGTACATGCAATGATTTTTCATATCCTATCTTCATCATGTCCTTTATTATGATCCAAAATTTATTTAAAAACTATTTTAAGTTATAATTACATGTCCTAGAATTCAAATTTATAGAATTTTCTCGACCCTATATTCCTGTACAACAGCTTCAGGTTTTGTGAAAAGTGAGTCTTACAAGGTCCTAATGCATATTGCTATATGGTCAAAAGAATCTTCATTGAATAAAAAAGTCAAAATTTTAGGTGCTATTTTCTCTTATTGTAACATGCAACGGTAATCTGATCATGTAATTCACAACAAGACCTTCTTTAAACCTTTAGCGAGGAATGAGCGTTGTTTACCATAGAGAGAAAGAAAGAAAGAAAGAAAGTTTATTAAAGTCTTGGGGAGACCGTGAAGGTCTATGAGACTAGAGATAACTGATACAATGAGCATAACGGTGGCGGTCTCAAAACGGGCCAGCCAACCGTTTCAACAAAAAAGAGGTTATGAAGGACTGTGTGTCTAGTCTTGATACAAAAAATATGTGTCTACCTCCAGATGATACAAAAAAGAAGGGGGGGGGGCACCAAAAATGGGACAGAGGGGGGAGATACAATATACATGTGCAGGTGGTGATCGTCAGAGACCAATCATAGAGGGGCCGTCAAATGGGAGGTCGGAAAAAACCCTACAATAGATGATTGGCCTCTGACGTCACGCAGCCTAGTCAAGCTCGGTCGTCGAGGGCAGCGGGTGGCCCTGTGGATGAGGGCAACGGTAACCCCGATGGGGCGAGCAGAGAGCAGAGACGAGATGTCATGGACCTGGATGTGTGAGACTGTGCGCTGGCGCAACTGTCGTGGCTCTCGCTCTCGCTCTCGCTCACGTCCGCGTCGTCGGCTAGACTGAGAAGAGGTATCCTGTGACTGGAAGAAGTCAGTGATAGGCCGCTGGGTGTCCTCACGCTGTGTGCGTTGCTCGTGTTGCCGTGCTCGGAGAGAGGTATCTCGGTGGCGAGTCATCTCATGTAAGAAAGCGGCTAGGCATCGCTAATCTGGGAACTGCAGCATGTGTGGGAGGGAGCCGAATCCGTCGCGGAAGAGGCAGTGGTACCGGCCTCGAATGGCATAATAGATAGGACATCTGAAAGCAAAGTGCTCCTCCGACTCGATCTCCTACAAGTCGCAAAGTGGGCAAAGGCGGTCCTCTCGTGGGATACCCTCTGCGCGTCCGCTCTCGATCCGTAATCGGTGTGACGAGATCCTAAACTGACCGAGGGAGATCCGGAGCGCATGTGGTAGATGAAGCTGTGTGTAACCCGGAGGTGTGATGAAGCCCTCCTGTGATTTCTCGAGGCAGTGTCGGCGGTAGAAGTCGAGCTTCACAGGAAGCTCGGAGTGAAGAAACCATGTCTGCCAGGTGTGGAGCTGGAGCAGATCCGCTCGAATGAGCCGGTTGACCTCCTGGTCAATGGGGGAGAGCGGAGATGGTGGAGCGTCGAGGCTGTACTGAAAAGGAGGCAACCGGTCTAAGTCGAGGCCCAGTCGAGTGAACCAACTGGAAAGACGACTATACCACCATCGCTGGTCCCCATCAACGGATAAGGCCCTGTACCCACTGAGGAAGGAGATGAGGGTAGAGAGAGAGTAGAGTCGACAACCGATTGGGTCCCTGTACCCACTAAGGGCCCCCTCCCCCAAACAGGGGAGAATTTGCTTTATACTTGGAGAACTGAGAAATACAAAGAACACTCTTCAAGAGAGCAAAGACCCAAAGACCTGAGAGGCAACGCCGACCAATACCGAGACCTTGATGCTGTCCACATTGACGATGTAGGACACTTCTACAAGGCAAGGAAGAGGCTTGTGCTGTCTAGAGGAATGCAGGGTTACTGCGTGAGTGAGAGAGTTAAAAGCTAGAAGTGATAGATCCTATGAGAGAACTGAGAGATCACGGAAATATAGAGCTGAGAGTGAGCTGTGTAAACTGTAAAAGAGAGCTGAGAAAGCTGAGGAAACAGTGTCCAAACCTCTCTCCGTTTGCTGGTCCAAACCTCCAACTGTTGTGCTGCATGGTCACCTTCAGATCAGGCTGAACTGATAGCCAAGGGACTGAGGCTAGAGCAGGGCCAGATCTGAGGATCTCAGGGGCTGCACAGGAGGCTGAAGTGGAGCTGTAGGAGGGCTGAAGGCAGGAGCAAACTGAATGACAAAACAGGGCAGCCAAGGGGCCCTTTTATAGCGCTGGACTGAGCCAACCCAGTCTGTAAACAGACTGACTCAGTCTGTTTTACAGACTGGCTGGCCTACAACCAGCCTATAAAAAGCCCTCCCTGGCTCATTTGCCAGGGGAGTTTTTGGGCAGCCTTTGCAGGCTGCCTTCCCTGCTTACCTGTCCAGCCTTTGGGGACCCTAAAGGGACTCCTAACCTAGGCTAAGACCTAAACTATAAGATGGAAACACTTAACCTACTATTCTCCAGTAGGTACTAGTGAACAAGAACTGACTATTGACTTGACCTAAGGCTGAGAGACTGACCTACGTAGCTTGTGCCTGACTGTCCCTGGACAAGGGCTCACAAAGGGGTCACACCATACGACAAAATCTCCTATTTGGGAATCATAATACACTTGTCGATGTCCAGTGTGTCACCTTGCACCCAAGTGCAGGGGTGCATGTGACATTCCCTCCTCCTTAACTTGGCGGTAGGTTCATTGCTTCCAAGTAGTCCGCCAATATCTAGGGAAACTCCTGGAAAAAATCTTCATCCAACCACACTACTTCATGGGTACCTCGATCCCGGAACTTGGTGTAAAACTCCCGGATCCTGCGTCCTGACCCATGCTTGAATTTATGAGGAAGGATCTGTTCTGGATGCAAAACTTCGGCTTCATCAAGAACTTCAGGTTGTTGCTCGTAGGAAATCTCTGAAAGAGGAGGCCCAAAATATGGCTTCAACCAAGCTACATGGAACACGTTGTGCATAGTCCAACTGTCTAGTAGGCGTAACTTCATTGAGACGTCGTTGATCTTTTGAATGATAGGGAATGGTCCGAAGCTCCTAAAGGACAGCTTAGGGCATCGCTTGCCCACCTGCTTCAATCGTTGCTTGATATTGCGTAAATACACCCATTGACCCTCTTTATACTAGACATCTCGTCTGGATTTATTAGCTTGGCGTGTATACGATGCTTGAGCTTTGGCGATGCGGCTTTTCACGGACTCCGTAATCTCTGCCATGGATTCGGTGGTTTTGTTGGCTTCAAGAGATGGAGACACCATCTGGGTGAGGAGTGAGGTAAATCGCCGTCCAAACGCCGCTTCATAAGGTGTGCGACCAATACTCAAAGAATAGGTATCGTTCAAAATGACCTGCACAAGCGGAAGAAACTGCTCCCACTTTCCCTGAACATCATGACAATATGAGTTCAAAATATCAAATGCCATACCATTATACTTTTCCATTGCTTGTCCCATCGGAGGAGCGGCTTGAACTGCAGTGATCTGGCACTCGACATAGACAAGTGCACACATGGCACCCTTGCAGACGACGCGACCAATCACCGCGTATCACGACGGGCTCAAGTAAACCTTCCACAATCGTGAAGGTGTCCTGTCACTTGGGCTTTCCCCCGTTCAGCATCATCTCTTGATTCTATGCGAGAGTCAGCGCCCGCTCATAATCCGGCGGGTCGAAGTTCCGAATGGTAAAACGTATGCTCGTGTCCAAACCTCGAATGAATTGCTTCATCTTGGCGCTCTCCGTCACACCCAACTGTTGCGCCAATGTGATGACCTTATTACTGTATGTCAACACAAGCAAACCATTCTGGGAGAGACGAGCGAACTCATCCTCCAGGTTAAGCATATATTGGGGTGGGAGAAAACGAGCTTTGAGGTCGGCCACAAACGTTGCCCAAAAGAAATTCGTCTTAAACGTTTTTTGGTCAGTATGCTTACTAGCCCAATGCTACCACCAAGTCACCGCCTCACCTGTAAGATGAGGGGCTGCAAGGTGGACTTTATCTTGCTCATCTTGAATCCGCGCTAAAAAATGAGCCACAAACTGATGAATAAATTGCAAAATAGCTGAATGATCACACTTACGATCATACTTAACAAAATTTGGAGTGGACCGAGTGAGTGGTGTTACCTTTGTCGATGGCGAAGCTGTGGCGGAGACAGCCGCTACGCTCAAACTTGCCTGCATAGCGGCTAACATATGTTTGTGTTGGAGAAGCATCGCCTCTCGGTCTAGCTTTTGTTGCCTCTCTGCCTGGGCGAGCTCTGCGCGTCGCAGTGCCTCCTCATTTTTGCGTTCCTCACGCATCAACAAGAGCAGTTTTTCAAAATTTGTGGTTCTTCTTTCTTCCAGCAGCTTTTCTGCTTCTTTTTCCTCCAGACGTTTTTTTGTCTGGTCCAACTGTCTCTGCTTTCTTCCAGCTGGGATGAATGTTCTTCGAGTTGCTGCAGCAGGATCCGATTCTGCTCTAGAAGGTTCGCCATCACTTCTTGACCATTTGGCAGAAGCGTATCTTGTTGGTAGTCTTTCTCCTCTTCAAAGTCTTCACGGTTGCAATCTTTGATTGTGTGTCCTTTCCGGATCTCAGCACAACCATACACTCGCAGTAGTCAAGCTGGATACAGACCGAAGCTCTGATACCATTGTAACATGCAACGGTTATCTGATCGTGTAATTCACAGCAAGACCTTCTTTAAACCTTTAGCGAGGAATGAGCGTTGTTTACCATAGAGAGAGGAAGGAGATGAGGGTAGAGAGAGAGTAGAGTCGACAACCGATTGGGTCCCTGTACCCACTGAGGGCCCCCTCCCCCAATCAAGGGAGAATTTGCTTTATACTTGGAGAGCTGAGAAATACAAAGAACACTCTTCAAGAGAGCACGGAACACGCTTCTGAAGAGCTCGCTGTGCACACGTATAGCAAACCCAAAAACCTGAGAGGCAACGCCGACCAATACCGAGACCTTGATGCTGTCCACACTAACGATGTAGGACGCTTCTGCAAGGCAAGGAAGAGGCTTGTGCTGTCTAGCGGAATGCAGGGTTACTGCGTGAGTGAGAGAGTGAAAAGCTAGAAGTGATAGATCCTATGAGAGAACTAAGAGATCACGGAAATATAGAGCTGAGAGTGAGCTGTGTAAACTGTAAAAGAGAGCTGAGGAAACAGTGTCCAAACCTCTCTCCGTTTGCTGGTCCAAACCTCCGACTATTGTGCTGCGTGGTCACCTTCAGATCAGGCTGAACTGATGGCCAAGGGACTGAGGCTAGAGCAGGGCCAGATCTGAGGATCTCAGGGGCTGCACAGGAGGCTGAAGTGGAGCTGTAGGAGGACTGAAGGCAAGACAAACTGAATGAGAAAACAGGGCAGCCAAGGGGCCCTTTATAGCGCTGGACTGAGCCAACCCAGTCTGTAAACAGACTGACTCAGTCTGTTTTACAGACTGGCTGGCCTACAACCAGCCTATAAAAAGCCCTCCCTGGCTCATTTGCCAGGGGAGTTTTTGGGCAGCCTTTGCAAGCTGCCTTCCCTGCTTACCTGTCCAGCCTTTGGGGATCCTAAAGGGACTCCTAACCTAGGCTAAGACCTAAACTATAAGATGGAAACACTTAACCTACTATTCTCCAATGGGTACTAGTGAACAAAAAACTGACTACTGACTTGACCTAAGGCTGAGAGACTGACCTACGTAGCTTGTGCCTGACTGTCCCTGTACAAGGGCTCACAAAGGGGTCACAGCATACGACAAAATCTCCTATTTGGGAATCATAATACACTTGTCGATGTAGCCAGTGTGTCACCTTGCACCCAAGTGCAGGGGTGCATGTGACACTTATTTTGATTGTCAAACACACTAAAAATGAATTGTATTCAATTATTTTTTTCTCAAAATAGGTATTTATATTTTGAGGTTTCTATGTATGGAAGAAAATTTATTTGTGTATAAAGATAATGTTACATTTTTCAAGTCCTTAAATGGGTTGAATGTGAGGGTTTTATCATCCTTTTTTCGGTCTATGCAAATGATGACTTATCGTAAGTGCGCCTAGAGAGAGTAATATAGTATATATATTCCTTAAGAAAAGTTTCATGTCAAGCATGGTTATACATAGTAATATGGGTTATATAAGATATATTCCAACACTTTTATAGAAATATAAGGCCATTAGATGAGATATAGAAGGTTTCAATGGCGCATAGGCTCCATTGTATCGGGCTATGAGCTTTTGAAACCTAATTGAATGGTCAAAAAATAATTACTCGTGAATTGATGTTATATTATATCATGTAAAACAAAATTTCAAGGTTTAAACTTTGTTTGTTATAAGATGTAGGTTTCATATGTATATGACTTTGAGTACGATGTAGCAAACGATAACAGACACATATTTATTCAGTTTTAAAGACCATAATATATATTTTAGTATTGAAAGCTACACCCAAATTTATTTTCTAAACTAAAGCTATGTTCAAAAAAATTAATACCGCTTTGTCATAGCTTTATCTCTATGGATGTATTTTTACCATGTTCTTGAACAAGTCAAAAATATATGTCTTGAAGGGTACTTACATTGGATAAAGATTCAAACCACTGAAAAACAAATTTGGAACCCTAAAAAGGACACTCTATGTTCTGTTGAGCTACCAAACTAGTGTTAGCTATCCTCAGGTAATAACTAAACAGGGTTCAGTTCCTATCATGGATACTGTTTGTGGACTACATGTAGATATAATCACTCAAAGTTTCATAGAGGTTTACCCTTGTAACCCTTTATCTCTTTTCTTTGCTATCTTACCACTCACCTCAACCTTCTAATGCAAACCTAATCCCTTAGGTTCATTTTATCTTATTTGTTCCTTTTAATAAAATAATCAAAAGAAAGGGTAAGAGTTTGTTAGGGCCCAGCTGTTGTCCCTATCGTCTTTCTTTTTGCGCACCTCATGGAACTTCTCCTGCAAAATAAACAAGTGGTCTAGTTCCTATTGACAAGCTGGGAACTACTCTTCTGTAATAAACAAATGGTCTAGTTCCAAGTGACCAGCTTGAAACTACTCTTTGTGCTTTGATATCGTTAAGTAACCCATTGAGTAATACATTGCCTCCAATTTCAGTTTACCAGGCTGAAACAGATTAACAATTGGGTGATAAGTCCAACCTTACAATGAATTTCTCATCATACTCTCAAAGATACAATTGGTAACCTCCTTCAAGAATCCAAGTAAATCGGCCATTATAAGCAGTGTCACAAGAAACATTTCAAGATCTTGACAAGTGTTTTGTCTAGAAACATGTAAAATTAGTGTATTTTATATAAATGAAAAAAATAGTGTATTTTACATAAATTATATTTCAAAAAAAGTTCCACGTTTCGCACGTTTCTTAGAAACGTTTTGGGCAGAAACATTTCTTCACATTTCTACTGCCCAAAACGCGTTTTCTGGTTACACTGATTATAAGGCCTCCAAATGTGGATACCCTCACTTACTCTTGTGTACCATCAAATTCTTGATTACTCTTGGTACTTTCAAAGTACCTCTTGCTTAACTCTTGGTACTTCCAAAGTACCCTCTTGCTTAATTTAAGCCTCAATGACTCTTTATACTTTCCAAGTACCCCCTCTCAAAGGCTATAAAACGCCTACAGTACTACACATCCATAAGAAGGATCTCATCTCATGAATGCTCTTGGGAGTAGGCCACTCTTTGACTATTTTAGTCTTCTTGGGATCCTTTTGTAGAGATATGTCCCCCAACAGATTGTTCAATAAGAATATTCAAATGGCCTTCATTATTATTCCCATCCAAACCTTCCCCCAATGCCACTACAAATAAATGAATGCAGAAATTCAAATGAAAGAGTTCCTTCACTTAAAGCACTACCGAATTCTCACTTTTGGAAGTGCTCCATTTCGCTTGCAGATGACTATGCGATTTTCAAAAGACCATTTTGATTGCAGAGAACAATTCAGTTTGCAGTTGAGTCAAAGAATCAAACACATTGGATCGTAATGCTCTTGCAGGAACACTTTTCTATGTGAAGCAAGTCCTTCAGCCAAATCAAGCCATCTGCCACACATCGTTCATTCATAATCAGTCTATCTGTTGAATTGTCAATCAATTGCCTAGCTTCGTCAATCATCTGCCAAGTGTCACTCAGTCCAATCAATTGTTGGCTGGAGATCAAAGCGATGTCTATTGCCCCATGAAGGAAGCACAGACTGGCACCCTCATTATAGACGACATCTCCAACGAAGTGCTCAAACTTTCATTGGATTCTTCTACATAGACTCAAAAATTTAAATTCGCTCTTCTGCACTGCATAATTGAGACATCCGTATGTCAGATGTGACTCTGATCCTGTACCAGCGATGCCATGGTCCTCAGAAGTCTGTCCCAAGAAATGAGTTGGCGCACCCAGGTTCTAAGGAATCTGAGGTGCAGTTCCAAATGTGACACTCAGGGACTGGTGATTGAAAATGCTACGCCATTGAATCTTGATGCCAATCTTCCAGTTTCTTTTCCCCTTATGCTGCCAATTCTACTTGTCTTCTGCTTCCCTCTCCCTCAATCATCAGTCTCTACCGTCCCATGAGTGGTTCGTTGCCGCTCTGATACAAAATGTAATGCACCAGATTCTCTGGTTCTCCTCGATTCCTTCGCTTCTGTCTGATTTGTTGAAAACCTAGGACTCTAGGGCTGTCTGCTAGGCCCTCCTACAGCAGTGAGGTTGCAGTAGGTGCCTCCCTGACCTCTACGTCCGGTATTTCTTTCCCTATCCTATTCATCTCCTACCCTAGGTTAAACTTGTTACATATGTGACCACAAGTGGTCACATCTCATTAGATGTGCCCTTTCAATTCTCTCTAAGACCTAGGTTAACCCTTAGAACTTAGATATGGTACCTCTAGCTACTGTCACCACTCGGTGGGACACTTGTTAGAACCACAGCACTCAGTTTCGGCAAGGTAGCAAGATGGTTCCTCAAGCCTGAAGTCGGGTTCCCAGTTTACATGAGAAGACCACCTTCCTCCCACCTCGGTACCACTCTCCATATGCAACCCACTTGCTTTAGAGCTTTCCTGGTCGGCATAAAGTACACATTACAGTACCATACTCCGTTTCCAAGCTATAAGGGGAGGCAGTATTGGGAGATTTATTTCTATTGTCCTACTTCGACCTACAACCTGTGGCTACAGGATTGGCAGCAACCTCAGGCACTCCAAACTTTCTGTGCAAGAGCGTACATCCGCTTGAAATGGCATTACAAATGCTCCACAACGATTGGACTAGTCAAGTACAAAAGATGCTCCAAGTAGTTAGCCAAGGTTGTGCTCTACCTACTTGGCCTTGAGCTCAGTTTTCCACCTAATGTGGGTGTACAAAAGTCTGCTCCAAACTTTGTTGGCTTTCAAAGGCTTCAATAGATGGGTTAGGAATTGAGCCAAAGAGCTGCAATTGCATTACATAGACAAATGGAGGAATTGAGCCAAAGAGCTCCTTTATATAGAGAAATGAAGCCTTCTGCCGCCCCTGGAAATAGGTTCAACTGGCCTGATGCACTCCTCGTTGGGGGCTCGCAGGTGGGGCATTGACCCTTGCTTACCCGTCTTCAATAAGCACCACTCCACAGAATCCCACGAGAACAACAGCAACGTTCTATGTCTAGCCTTGAGTCCATAAATAGCTTGGTCCCAGATAAATGTGGAAATGGATCCTTTATACTAATTCCAATTCAAAATTATTTCACCACACAATGTCGAGACTTGAAACAAGAACCACAGCCTCCATTAAAAATTATATCTCCAAGCCAAGTAACAAGACCACTCCTCTCTGCCCCTTTTGGAATGATACAAATTGACAGCTATGACCTTCCAAATTCACTTACTCCACATCTAAGAGGTCAAAATAAGGTCACTATTTGCAACTTGACAACCTTCTAGATATTCCACATCACGCTTTAATTCAACACATTAAAAAACCATAACATGCATTGCTTTAAAAATCGCTGAAATTCCCAGGAGAGTAAAGCCATGGCTACTCCACCCCGAAATATAGTAAGAGCATGCCATGTAGAACCTAAAGGCATGTCATATCCAACCTGACCAATTTAAAGGATAGCCACTTCCACTTTCCGATGTTGCCACTCAGAAAGCTTAAGCTTTGTCAAAAAATTTATTATAGTGACTAACCGACCTGTACTTACATTCTAACTGCATCATATGAAAAGAGTAAGCCATTCTAATAAATGTGAGACCTCTATTCACAGAAAACCTTTTGACACCGAAGCCTTAGTTATCAGACTAGTAGCCTTCCTTCTGGATTTCTTTCCTAGCATTAGTTGCATCCTGAAAATCCAAAGCTAACTAACAATTAACACAAAAGGATTTTAGGAACTAAAAATATAGCACTAAAGAGGCTAAAGAATGTGAACTATAATGTCAAGCTGAAACAAAAGGAGAGGCTTCTCTCATGCTACTTAATTATGTAACTCTATCAGCTCAAACAACTCTCAGAATATATCTATAGACAGATAGACCAAATCCAACCACAGAAACTAGAGTTGCACATTGCCTGAATGCTAATACCAGCTGCAGATTAAGCTGGGACTACAATCTGTTCAGTATGAGACGTATTAAAAAACTAGGAAAATAGCATGATCAACATAAAAGAAAATAGCACGAGCGACATAAAAGAAAGTAGCTTCATTCACAATTTTTCAGACTGATTGCATATAAAGAGGCAGAGCAAGGCCCAACAAGAATGTCATAGTTTCACTTTTACACTAATTCAGACATCAAACATCGAGCACAAAACCATACCACAAATTTGCCATTGTCAAAGAAATGCAATCAGGATACATAAGTGATACGTTCTGCCTTGAATCTCCTGCCTCAAGCTTAGATGTACTGCCGAGCATCCATTGTGAGAGTCGCAAAAGGTGTTTCTGAGGTGATAAAGTTAAAGAAAAAGCATGGACTAAAATAAGAAAGCACATGGTAAGACAAAGACAGCAAGAGAAAGATGTGGACATTGCACTAAATTTCAGCTATAGTACAGGCTCATAGCTGATATGTTCACCTATGCGTAGTACAGTTTTGCATCTAAAGAGATTTCCACACAAGCCACTGCTCAGTTATCCAAACATATAGCAACTCTCTGAAACAACAGCCTTTGTTGACTTAGTTTCCTCGTCATTGTCAACTCACACAGGAGAAATGAAAGGTTGGGATAACAAAAAAGCAGGACTGCCACATCCTCAGCATGACTATTAACAGCCAGATACTCAAGAAAGCAGTGTTCTCTAGCATAACCTGATCTCCCAAGGAAGGGTAAAACAAAAAGCATTACAGACCTCCAACCCTTCGTCATGCTCCCATGCCAAGCCAGGACCATTATACATATTCTTCATGAGTAGTGTACAAGATTTATCTGGATACACATGAGCTCTGCTACAACGTACTCCAAATCGGCAGACTCCAGTTTTGATGTGAAACGGACAGTGAGTCTTGTCCTGCAAAAAGATTGCAGCAGTCACAACACCTTCAAAAGGACCACACAAACTCAAAATATGCTGGCTTTCCTGATTTTGTTCGTAATTTTGTCAACACATAACAAATTTAGTCACAGATCTTTAAAAGTCAATTTATTGAAAGCGGTGAGAATGACTAAACTTGAATTTTGCTGTTTTCAACCTGATCCAACTGCAGAAGGCCCAACTTGATATGTTTGAGAAGATAAAATTACAAAGCTTGGGCGATCTTATCTTCTTGGGAGGCATCCTCTGTTTCCTTCACATTCTCAACTGTACTAGGTGGGATTCCTGAATACATCTTATTTTGTTTCGGTTTCCACGTGACCCGGTTGATCTTGCTCTTACGTCTCTCATCTTGGCCCTATCTCATCATAGAAGCCTTGAGGTCAGATCTGCTTGCCAGGAGCTATTTCTCTCTTGTGCTCTTGCCAACATGCTCCAACTTATCAAGTAAAAGCAAAATTAATCATGAAGTTCTAACTGCATCATAGTCACCCACAAGAGAAAACTCCATCAAGCATAAAAGTCTCCCAAGAATGTCATCGTCACACAACTAGGGGCACATACCGTTACGTAGGCATATATCCACGTGGTGGTCTAACCCCAAATGAGCATGGCTCCGAGTTGAGACATGATGAATGTAGGATATTTATTGATCTATGAATTCAAGCATTGTCTAAACTGAGAGTTGGCAGCCAAGATTGAGAACAAAGCTAGCATAGAATGAGGTCTAGTCCCTCGAGTGAGCTACTATTTTAGGACACAATCCTTACATTTAGGGTTGGATGTTGCATAGAGCAGAGCAAGGCTTATAAATATAAACAGGGAGGCTCAATGTACCCTGTTCTTTGGCAACATCACTCACAAGTGAGTGAGCTGATGGCCAAGGAGGTGTGAGAATGGTGCACGTGAATAAGCATGAGAAGAGAGAGGGAGAAAGACAGACACAAATACAGGCAATAACAACTGTATAAATCAGGGAACAAACCGCAGCCGACAAGGTGAGAGAATGCTCCAAGGAATGCCCAGGTGTGAGACACTAAGTGGAGAGTGGAGGGCGGCTTTTATAAGCCCCCAGCGAGTCTGGTGGCTGGCCAAGGAACCAACCAGCAAGGTCCATTGACCCGACAAGGCCAATCGGTTGACCTGACCCGGGTCAGTTTAGGGTTGGGTTGACCCAACCATACCGGTTGGTTGACTCGACCAGGTTGGGGCCCAGTTTGGGCACCCAACTCAGCCTAAACCCTGCCTAAACTAGCCTCTCCCAGGCGGGCACACCCACAAAGAAGCACTCATTCACTATGAGATGCCATACTCTAATACCCTCTCTGCAGCTCATGGTAAGCACAATAATCTGAAGAAGCAAGCCAATGAAGATGCAACCATGGACCCAGACCCTCCAGCAGCGCACCCACTGGATTCACCTTGGAGAGAACACCAAATAGCCTAGATCTTCAAACCACAACACCACCTCGAACGGCAATGAGATGTCCTCAGCTATGATTCCCATGCTAGTCTGCACTAAGTTCCCAGTGGGGTGTAATGATCTGTGGAACACACCACCACCTGTATCCTCCGGTGAACATATCACAAACGGGAACCTCAGAAAACGAACTCTCGTACACACCGTGTCCATAGACATCAAGCAATGAACGCCAAACTCATCTCATCCATAGTTCCACAGCCCTACTTTGATGACCAGGGCTGTTATCAGCCCACACTCCCTCCCACAAGCCCTCTCTAGCTGTGCACCAAACAACCACCTACTAGTTCTGCCTCAGATCCCCCTTTGTTCGCATCAGCCGCACACGATCAGCTCCTCGATGTGCCTTCTACGTAGCAATGGCCTCAAGAATCCGTCAACTCAGCCCTCTCTAGGTCCCTCATCAACGATGGCGAATGATACCATGTGAGAGCAGTGCACATGCGAAAGCATGAGAAGCGAGGGAAAGAAAGAAAGAAAGTTTATTAATGTCCACGGGAGACCATAGGTCTATGCAACAGCAAAGAAACCTCCAAACTAATACAACTGATTTAGGAGGGCACAAGGCAGCTCCCAAGGAGTGCAAAGAGGCAATAGCAACTGTATAAATCACGGAACAATCCACAGCCAAGGGGGCTGGACAAGGTGAGAGAATGCTCGAAGGAATGCCCAAGTGTGAGACACTAAGTGGAGAGTGGAGGGGGGCTTTAAAAAAGAAGTTTATTAAAGTCTTCGGAAGACCGATGGGTCTATGAGACTGTGAAAAACCTGGTACAAACGAGCTGTGGTGGTGGAGCTACTAAACCAGCATCCACACCGATGCAAATGCAAAAAATGCAGAATGTCAATACTAAATCCTAAGTACAACAACATAGTCATGTCGGTAGTCGACTATCTCATCATCATCATCATCATCATGACCATCAGAACATCAGGGTGGATGAGGCAATGGAGGCATGAAATCGGCAATAGAGTGCTGTGGGCCCCTCAAAGGTGCAGCCCTGGCATGTCTCCTGATCATCGCTCTTCGTCTAACCAAGGCTACTGTGACCCCCGTCGGGCGAGACCTGACTCTAAACAGGGAGGGGATGTCCCCAAGTGTGATCCGTGTGTCAACCCTCTGTCTGAGCTGTCGGGTCACAGGCTCAGGGTCACGGTCATGTGGAGGCCTCGTCCGGTGGGTGTCCATGTAATCTAGCTGGAAAAACTCCGTGATAGAGCTCTGAGAGGGATCAGCCAAGGAAAAAGTCTGCTCCTGTCTCCGTGCTTGAAGTATCCTCTCGTGGCGTCTGAGTGCCTCATGAACGAAACCTGCCAAACATCTCTGGCTTGGGTAGGAGATGAATCGGGCCAAAATCCCATAGCTGTCTCTGAAGAGGCAGTAGAAACGTCGCGGATCTCATAGTAAACATGACACCTGAAGATGAAGTGCTCCTCAGTCTCAACCTCCTGCATGTCACACAAAGTGCATATGCGCCTCTCCCTGGGTAGTCGATCTACTCTGCCGCTCTCGATACGAAGTCTATGTGAAGAGACCCGGAACTGCCTAAGAGAGATCCTCAGTGAGTGGGGTAAGTAAATCTGCGTGTACCTTAGTGAGCTCTATTAGCATCTTTGGAAGACCAAAAAGATGTATGTGACCAATAAGAATCAAATCCCCAAAATGTAAATGCATGAAGCATCATGACTTAACTATTTGTAATGCTAACATAAAACTGAAAGTCTTTAGGGTTAGATTTGATTTCCCTGATACCTGCTTTTTGTTCTTTCTAAACAGCCCACTTGCCCCCCTTCTTACTTTACTTTATGCATCCCATGGCTCTTTGTTTAAGCTGGTCTGGAGTAAGCTCCTCTGATATCCAAATCTATGTGCATTTCAATCTATGAGTTTGTCTAAGAATCTTTATCTCTGTTCCCCTGTTTTTGCATAGAACTAGAGCATGTTACCCCTTTGAAGAACCTATTGGGTATCTTTTCTATGAGACTATTGAACTTATCTTCTGTTTATCCCTCTGCATTATACCATCCATTTGGCAGTTCCCCAACAAAGCATTATTAGGTCTTGCTGTATGTTCTGTGATTTTCTCAAGAGGGCCCACTATGTTAACTTAGTCATTCAATTATATCATCATCTTTTCTTTGATTGACCTCAGGCTTGAAGGAGGGGAGTTAGTCGCTTATCACTCAGCCATAGGTTGCTGCGTCACCCCCAAGCCTAAGTCTAGATCACCACGAGAGCTAGGCCGCCTAATAATGAGCTGCATGCGTCCCATCCTCCTATTAGAGTATGGCATCTCATAGTGAGAGAAGGCTTTTATGTGGGTGTGCCCGCTGGGGAGAGGCTAGGTTAGGTAGACCTGATAGGCTAGGATAGGCATGGTTTAGGGCTGGTTGGGTGCCCAAACTAGGCCCCAGCCTGGTTCGGTTAACTGACCTCTATGGTTGGGTCCACTCGATGCTAACCCACACAACCAGGGTCGGGTCAGCCGACTGGCCTAGTTGGGTCAACCGTCCTGGCTGGTCAATTCATTGGCCAGCCCACTAGGTTGGCTGGGGCTTTCTTTCTTTCTCTCTCTCAAGACTTGTGTAGCCTCTAGCTAGCTTCCTCTGAAACTCAGCTTCTAGAGGACTTCATCGATCCGCCAAAGTACACAAAGATCCACCTCCCCCACTCTCTAAGGATTTCGATCGAACAGCTCCTTGTTTCCTCGCACTGGCTTCGCATTGAGACTAGACAGGTGTAGGCACGTGACTACAAGAGATTGAGTCAAAGGAGCCTTTTGCTTTCAGATTCCCTGTTAGTACAAGATCCGAAGACATCATCACTGTCTATTCAGGGATAGTTTCGGATCCCTCTCCTTCCTCTCGTCTTACCCGGACCGGGGACTTCTGGCGACTTTCATTTACGAGGCTGTACGACACAGAGACCAGGTGCTCATGGAACATGAATCTTATGCCGCAGCAGCGCCGTACATCTTGTGACCTCCGCCAATATACAAAGGATCACCACAATGATGCCATGCCTAAACTTCTGTCCTCTCCATAGGCTCAGATACTTTGTACTAGTCTTATGTTTATGTTTATGTTTTATTTTATTTTATTTTTGCCGAAAAAACAGTGCTGATTATATTACTTCGAAAAAACAAGATACATGGGGTCAGTTTTGCAGCTGACGGGGCTGCATTCACAAATCGGACGCAGAACAAAAAGCTCTCTCTCACGGAGGGATCGGGCGGGTGTGAATAAACAGCCAGAGAGGCGGTGAATAGCGCCACTGAAGGCCCTGAGAAGTATGCTCGAAGAAGAGGCCCTGCGTATCCCAATCTCGGAGGAAACGTCTCCGCTTCTCCCGGCCAGCCCGGGAATCCCCCTGTATCTGGTCCCACTGGCCTCTGAGTGTGTGTATAATCTCGCTCCAGATGTCGGCCATGACCTGGGCAGTCGAAAGAGAGGTACCACCGAGGATCTGCGCGTAGCGCGAGGTCCAAATGTGCCATCCGACGATGCTGCTAATAATCTCCCAGACTGGCTGCCTCTCCTGAGATCCTGTGTCCGCCTCTGCCAAGTGCTGCGGGATGCCCTCAAGCGGCCCCCAAGTCCCCTGTGTGATAAGGAACATGGGGTCCTGCGGGCCTGCCTCGAACAACTGATGATAGCCAAGTGTGGTGCTGCACCAGCAGAACGCGCCCCAGGTGATCAAACCTAACTCCGGTGCTGCGCGAGTAAGGATCCCGAAGGTCCACCTCCACACTTCCTGGGCGCGAGTGCAGCTCCACAGGCAGTGTTTTGGTGACTCCTCGTCCTCATGACAAATCTAGCAAAGTCCATCCTGACCAATCTGCCGCAACCAGCTCCCCACTGGAAGACCCTTGTGGGCGAGTAGCCAAAGGAAGTAGGAAATCTTCCGCGGCCGCCAGCTCTCCCACAAGGCCTTCCAGAAGGCCTGCAAAAATAGCCTGGAGATACCCTGAGCATACCAACTGGGCCGCTGGGTGGGCGGGCGGCTCTGCATCCTCCCGAGAACTCTCCTGCCCAGTGTCGTGCTGTAAGCGAAGAAAGGGGTCGGCCCCTAGCCTGCCACAACCTCTGGCCATCTCCACTCACCTGGGTCCCAATCAAGCTCTGACAGGGCCCGCCCCTCCCAAAGCCAGAGTCGCCATAACTGCAGCTGATCCTGCTCTATACTAGGATCGATCCGCCAAACCTTCCCCACGAGGCCTACGACACGAACCCTCTGCCACGAGAGAAGGGGGTCGATGAGCACACCCTCTCTCCTGAGTCGGCTGTCCCCCAAAACCGCGAAGAAGGATACAAAGGTGTCGTCCATCCGGCCTGCAACCACCAGTGGGATGCCACGGGGGGTGAATTGTCCAAGCCAACGGGCATCACCAGGCATGAGGATCTGAATCTCGAGTGGGACCAACCAACCGACAGGAATCGCTCCATCTATCTCTGTGCATCTCGCCTGAGCTCCACGGACACCTCCGGCTGCCGCTGCTAGAGCAACGGTCTCCAAGTGTCTATAAGTGTCCCTCCAAACTCGAAGGGATCAGACTGGCCCCTGCATCTAGCCATCCAACAGGATATGTGACCTCTACCCCAGCTAAAGGCCCAAGGTATCTCTGACTTGATCGTTCCAGATGAGCGGCTGGCGGTCAATCTCCTCCTGACTCCTAGGAGGGGACTGGAGGAGACTGGGACGGAGTCGCCTCCAAACCATGAGAAGGCTACGAATGAGCGCGGAGCGGGGGTGAGTAAGCGGTGCAGAGGTGAAGATCCACCGGAGGGACGGTAGCCACTCTCCACCTCGGCGCGCGACGCAAGAACTGATTCCCTGCTGAAGTAACATCTTCCACGTTTGCCCCCCCGGGGTCAAACCGCGGATAACTAACTTGCCCAGCAGGGCCTGACTCTGAAGCTCAGGATCAATGACCCCCAAGCCACCCTCAGCCTGCGGAAGAATGACTGTCTGCCAGGCTCCCCTGGTTCTGGTATCTCTAAGACCATCCCCCCCAGACCACAGGAAATTCCGGACCATCCTCCTGAGTTGTGCTACGCAGGATCTCGAGAAGCACCAACAAGAGGCCACATACCAGGCCGTGGCCAGGAGAACCTGGTTGACTACAAGAGCACGACCTGCAAGAGAGCTTAGCAGTGCTCCAGAAAGCCAGCTTCCGTCGAATGAAATCTAGCACCGGGAGAAACTGCTGAGCTGGCGTGATGTCCAGGCCAACCTGAAAGCCGAGATATCTAGCAGTCTGCCCCCGTGGAATCCATCTGAAACCCAAAAACCTCCCCCACTGTGAGCATGCCCCAGGGTTTGTGAGAAAACCAACTGATTTGTTCCAGTTGATTTTCGCACCGGCTGCCGAGCAGAAGACCTCTAAGGCCAGCCTCACCCTCTCCAGCATCATCTCATCATCCTGAACATACAGCGCTGTGTCATCTGCATACTCCGAGTCCAGGAGCTCCGTGTCCTCCCTGATGGAAAAGCGAACACCCCGGATCCCGATCGACCTCGCCCGAAGATAGTATGTCATCGCCTCGGCGAAGAAGAGAAACAGGTAAGGAGCGAGGGGGCAACCCTAACGCACTGATCTCTCCAATCGAAATCGCTCTCCCATCCTTCCGCCGATGATGACCTTGCTGGAAGCTGTCCTGTATAACGCTGAGATACCCTGAATCCATCCTACTGGGAATCCAAGTCTCTCCAAAGTACCCTCCAGGAAGGACCAGTCCACTCGATCGTAGGCCTTCTCAAAGTCGAGAAGTAGGATGGCTAAGTGCGACCCGCTGTGCTGAGCCCACTCCGTCGCCTCTGAGAAGGTGAAGACATTATCTAGGATACTGCGATCCTGGACAAAGCCTGTCTGAGTGTCATGAATGAGGTCAGGAAGTAGTGGCCGAACTCTGGCGCTGATCATCTTGGCAAGGATTTTGTAGGCAGTGGTGAGGAGAGTGATCGGGCGCCACTGACGGATCTCCTGTCGGTCTCCTCCCTTCGGGATGAGGCAAATCAATCCCGAAGAGAGGCTCTCTAGCATATGTCCGCTGCTGAAAATCCTCTGGAGGGCTGCTAGGAGGGGCTGATGGATCTGATCCCAGAAAGAGGTGAAGAAAGCGCGAGAGAGCCCATCCTCGCCAGGGCATTTATGCCCATCGATGGCCATCAAGGCCTCCTGCATCTCGACAGTGGTGAACGGTGCCATCAACGTCGTCTGCATGCTGGGCTGAACAAGGGCTGGAATGTGCCTCCACACCTCCTCGCGGGAACGTCTAGTACGGGGGGAAAGCTGCTCCTGCTGGAAAAGAGTCTTGTAGAAGTCGGTAGCCAACCCCAAGACCTCTTCCTGATCAGTAACGATGTGCCCCTCCGCTGTCCTAAGACTCCGGAGCTAGTCACATGCTGCCCACTGGCCATGCGTCCTGAAGAACTCTTTGCTCATCCGGTCGCCCTTCCGAGCCCAGTAGGAGAGGGAGGCGTGATAAGAAAACTCTGAGCGACGCTAGAGAGTCTCCTCAAGAAGGGCTCTGGATCCGAAGCTCCTCCGAACCCGGAGCTACCTGCTGGAGTCGCTGAATGGAGGCGAGGTCCCTACGAAGAGCTCTCTCTCTGCCCCACCACTCCTGGCGAACCTGAAGGGCTGCGAGCTGGCAAATCGGGCTGGACTCCTGCAGAGCCTGCGCCACCGACTCTACCAGATCCACGCACTCGCCCCAATCTCTGTCCCAAAGGCTACCGATACTACTGCGCACCTCCTCCCTAGAGAAGATAAAATCAGGAATCTTGCACGAACGGGGAGGAAGGGACTGAGCTGCCGAGTCTAGTGATAAGAGCACTGGCGCGTGGTCGGAGAGTGTCGTCCCTGGCACTACACCCACCTGACCACCTCTGCTGATGGCCCAATCACTGACATAAAATATGTCCAGTCTCTCTAGGAGTCTGCCTCCTTCCCTGCAGAAGTCCAAGCTCCCGTGCCATCGGCGGAAGGACGGGTCTCTCCAGCTGTCCCTACCTCCTGTCGCGAAGATAAAGGAGTCCCAAGCGGACTGCTCTGCCTGAGCTATACCTGTAAACTCTGGTCCTCTGCCCTGCTGGCCTGCTGCTGGTCCTCCAAAGTCTCCAGATTGTTGAAGGCACCTCCAACAATCCACGAATCCATGTCTGGGAGAATCTCTGTGAGTGTCCTCCAGAAGGTGGCTCTGCATCGGAGGTCTGTGGGTGCATAGATGTTGAGGATTCCTATTTTGGAGCCCTCCAACTCTAGGCCAACCCAAAGTGCACGGCCTGGGATCAACGTACCATGGGCAAAAACTCCCTGGGCAAACGACTCGCAAACGGAAGTGCAGACACTGCCACTCCTCCCCTGTGCACCGATCGAGGGCTCCCAATAAGTGTGAGAGCGTCCAGGGAGGATCTTCCCGCAGCTACGGGAATGAGCCAGTGAAAGCTTATGCTCCTGGAGCAGGAGTATATCCAAGCGACCAATCACTGCTAGCTGAAGTTCCTGTCTCAAGATGAGCTTCCTAGGACCAGGGGTGCCAGAAGAATGAAACCCGTTCACGTTCCAAGAGACAAGGTGTAAGCTCATGATGAGGACTGGTAGGCTGCGAACAACTGTCTGCTCGCGGCTGAGGTCGATAAAGAGGCTGGTATTTCGGAATGAAGGCGCTGACGCTTTTCTGAGGGTTTGGAGGGGGAGGCGGGGCATCCTACCCATTCTTCAAAACTTTTAGCAAAGGCGTGAGGCCTTTGGTGCCATGGACAAACGCTTTCTTGAGCCAACTCGAGATCTCTGAGGTAGTCATCCCGTAGAAGGCGCGAAGTTTCTAAGGAGTCCAGGCTCTGACATCCTGGGGGAGGGGCCACGACAGAGGGGGCCTGAGAATCACAATCAATCTGAAACGCTTGGCGGCGCAACGCCACCGCAGGCGCACGTCACCCTTGGACCACTGAGTCTCGAGAAGCTGTCCACCCGACGGGCCTATCCAGGAGTAAACCTGAGCGTGCGTCTGCTCTCTGAGAGCCTCCCAGACCGAGTCGTCTGTCCAAATCTCGGTGCCGTCACTGAGAAAAGTGAAAGCAAAGCTGGGACCATCCCTCGGGACCAAGGCTACGATCTTCCCATCCGCCCCTTTACGGAGCAAGAAGATACTGATGTCGAGGCAAGCTGGGAAGGTCCCGAGGTCGGCCACATCCAAGTAATCCCAGGGACCGGACCTGTAGAAGTCACGAGAAAGCTCTCTCTCCTGGAACCGAGGCCCGCCAGAGTCTGCAACTGAGGGGGGCGGGCTAGCAGACAAGGAAGACTGCTCCAGGGGTGGTGCAGTCTCGAGGTGCCCTGCCTGGGGTGGGGAAGGGAAAGGAGGCTGAGGGGTAGGCAACTTAGACTCCACGGAAGCGACTGGCGGGGGGGGCGGAGGAGGGGGAGTGGGGGCTGCATGCGGCTGAGAAACCACCGGTGCAGCTGACACTACGGAAGAGCTGAGAGGGGCGGGGGAGGAGGGATGGGGCTGGGGCTGGGACTGGGGCTGAAGAGGAAGAGGAAGAGGAGGGGGCTGAAGAGGAAGAGGCGGAGGTTGATGCTGCGGGTCGGGAAAAGGGGACTGCGGCTGGGGTAGGGGCTGAAGCTGAGTGGAAGGGAGCTGGGGATCGGAAGAGAGGGGGACCTGAGGCTGCGAAGGACGGGCTACAGATGAAGAAGAAGCTCTCCCAAGACCCTGGGGCGGCTGCCTGTCAGGTCTCTAAGGCGCTGCTGCAGGTTGGGTAACCTCTGCCTCCTTGCCTCTGTCAGAAGTCTTCTTATTCTTTTCTCTTTTCCTTCTGACCTCGGTCCAGCCACCAGCCACCTCTGGACCGGGGACTCCGGCTGCCTCTACTCTTCCTGACGTGGCTGCCCGGAGGGAGGGGGAGGGGGCTGTTGGGGGGGGGGGGGGCCGAGAGGAGCTGGAGAAGCGTGGACAAGCAGCAGCCAGGTGCCCAAAGCCATGACACCTCAGGCACTGGCTTGGCTGTCCTGTGACTACCATGCTCTGAGTAATGCTGCCAGCATATGTCACGATCTCAATCACTGCAGGGAGGGACGCAAGGTCTGCCACAGCCACCCGGACTCTGGAAGCTCCTACCGTAGCAACCACGTCGACGAAAGTGTCATGCATCACCCAGCCAAAGTGGGAACCCAGGTCTCTGACTATCGGCCGCAACTCAGCAGCAAGGCCTGGAAAAACTAGCGTCACTGGGTGGCGAGGTATGCGGAAACGAGCATCAAAGTCCGCTACGTTGAATCCTCGGTACCAAGGGACTATCATGATGATCTTTCCATCCACAGATTTGGGGAACCAGCAATCAGGTTCCTCGCAGCTTTCGCAGTGGAGAGTTTAAGCCAGAAGATGCCCCTTCCCATAAGGGCCACCTCCTCGATGTGGTGGTCCTCTAGCATAAGAGTGGATTGAAGCCAATCCCTGATGGCTGGTCTGGAGGGACAGTGTCCAATGACTCTGCCATAGACTGAAGTGAGGGCAAAGTCGTTGGCAACCTGTTGTACCCGAGACGACTGTTGCTCTGTCAAGATCACGCGGTAGGCATCTGGAGAGGGAGGGTCCGGCTGGGCCTCCGGTTCCGCGCAGGGAGCCGCCATACTGCAAAGACAAACTGCGAGACCTCCGATGAGGAAGAGGCTGCCACCAAAAAAGGGGGGGGGGGGAGATAGACGAGGGATGAAGCCTGGGTGTGACGGAGGAGGATAAGGCGAGGCGAAGCGAGGCGAGGCAGAGGAAGAGGAGGCGATGGCGGGGTGAGGCAAGGCGGCGGGTATAGGGCGGGGGGGCGAGGCGAGGGCGTGGCGAGGCGAGGACGGAGGTCGAAGGCGAGGGAGAAGGGCGGTGGCGGAGGCGAGGGCGGAGGGCGGAGGCGAGGTGTGGTGGCGAGGGGAGGGCGTGGTGGCGGAGGCAAGGCGAGGGGCGAGGGGCGCGAGGCGGGGGCGAGGGGCGTAAGGCGGGGGCGAGGGCGAGGGGCGAGGGGCGCGAGGCGAGGGCGTAGGTGAGGCGGAGGAAGGTAGGGAGGTAGAGGCTACGGAAAGGGGGAGGAGGGCTCGCAGGAGCGGCAATCCTATGTTTTATTTTATACTTGTCTTGGGTGCAAAGAGGCTCCACCCATTCAACTCATTGTATTCGACATAATACTTGTCTTGGGTGCAAAGAGGCTCCACTCATTCAGCTCATTGTATCCGGATTTTTTCAGTCTCATGGACCCTTTGGTCTTTTAGTATGGGTGTTGATGCTCACTTAGTAGCTCCAGCCTTCAGATTGCTTTGTATCAGGTCCCTTGTAGTCTCGTAGACCCATCGGTCTTACGAAAACTCTCTCTCTCTCTCTCTCTCTCTCTCTCTCCACCAAACAGAACACACAAACCAAGACAAGACTATACACCTAATGTAGTCACTAATTGAGGTTTCTACAACATCAAAATATAGATATCAGGCAGACTTATGTCTTTATCACAAAGCGTGAACACTATTTGGTATGAACAGATGACTTCGGCTATGTTCACCTGTTCTGTGCCAAAATTAGGGGTCTGTTCAACAACATCCGAGACAGCTGAATTGTTATTGGAATATGCAAGCTTCTTATGCTCTTCGTACGCGGCACTTTGTGGGGGCAACGGATTTGAAACCGGCTGATCCTTGACCTGACAAAAGCATATTCAAGGTTGAAGGGTCAGCAACTAACAGCTGTTAAGACCTACCCGATCAAGAAAGCTCGACAATGCTTGCTCCAAAAAAGAATGGCTCCAGCATAGATGCTCCAAATTTTGCTGAAAGAAAACGCACGCACACTTGGCGACTACCTGGGGAGATTCCACTCTAGTCTTCAGTACTCTGACTTTCTGCTTTCGAACGATTATCTCATTGCCTTCCCAAATAATTTCAGCGGGTCCTTCCTCCACGTACTCCCAATCTTCTTCTTCTTCAAATTCAGGCACACCTTTGCGTTCCTGCTCACACACCATACCTTGTATTATTTGAACGACATATTATTTATTTCATCCACTGAAATCCACTGTTGATAAAGCTGTAAAATTACCTCATGTTTTGCGCTTTCCTCCCTTCTCCTCCTATCTGCATCCTCTTGCGCTTCTCTCTCTTTTGCAAGCCACATTTTCTCATGCATTTCATGTTCCAATCGCTCTCTGTCAAGAGCTTCTGCTTCCTCCTGCTCCTGTAGCCTAATCTTTAGCTGCTCCACGGGATCTTGAAGCCTCAGTTCCTGTTCTACTCTCTCTTTCTCTGCGATTTGTTTCCTCGAGAGCTTCCGTTTCATCTTCTTCATTTGTCTGCGCTTCTGCTTCCGGGGAATATTTTCCAATCCTTGGCTGTCATGATCATGCTCATACTGTGCGGAATTGGAAGGGTCGACTGAAACAGGATCCAAAACATTACCGTCCATGTGCCCTACTCCCTGCGCGCTCACGAATTGTTCATCTAATTCCATCTGTAAAGCCAGTAGCCAGTTTGCAAGTCTGCCCGCGCTGGCTGGATATTTGGGTTTAAATAGTCGTGGTATTCAAGGCACACGCTTCTAGATGTCAATGATAAGGTTGACCAGGGCACTTTAGATTCCAAATGAGGGCAACTCCTCGGGCCCTTGCTCTAGAGTAGGGGCCAAGAGAAAAACCTCGTTTTTTGTCCACTTTGACAAGGACAAAGTGGTTCCCAAACCACCCCTCCCGCTCAGGGCCCCACGTGGCTATGATTTTCATTGGGTGCATCAAGCTCTATTGGGAAAACCGCGAGTTGCTGCAAAAGGCTAAAGAAACAAGTTGAATACACTCATGAGGCCTACCGGGGCAAATTGAAAGGTGACAAGAAGAATAAGCAAAAGAAGAAGAAGAAGAAGAGAGAGAGAGAAAGGGGGAGAAAATGAGGGGGGCATAATTTAGCTTCAAGTTGAGAGAGAGAGAACGAGAGGACACGTGGGTGGCACCTAGACTACAAAGAAGGGACAACACGTGCAATTCTAATTTTCATGAAATAAATAAAACAACCATTTTCTCATTCATGAGGTGAAACACCGTTATTTAGGCTTCCTGGCAGGCCAAAAACTCATAAAATCCATTTGTGAAGATACCTTCACCTATCACTACCTTGGTCTTAAGCACCATTGGAATCTGGATTTGTGTGACTCTATTCCTCTACCAAATTCCCATCCTTAAGAAAGAATGGAAATTAATTGCAAAGGCCCTAATTGCAAGGATGTTTTTCATTCACAAGCCGTCATGATATCCATTACTCACGGCCTACCAGCCTCTCTTTTACAGAGACTATTTTCTAATTCTCTGGCATTGTTTGGATTAGCATATACCGTCACACGTACTTTATTTGTTTTGCATTCAAATAGAAACTCTCATTCTTCAAATCCTTCCACATTCTTGCATGTTTGTCTTACGAATGCAATCCGGCAACTTTGTCTTGCCAGTACCAACATGACCAAGAACACAATAGATAGGACACCGTAAATCATTTGCACTGCAATTTGCTAGGGCTTCCTTTGTCCTTGCTTCCCTCTTCAGAGAATACACCTCACCTTGCCTCTTCCACATTATTGCACAATTCTTCAACTACATTCCATATTCACTCCCTCGAGTCCTCAAGGAGTGATGGTTTGTTGCTAGAATAGGTTTCTACAGAGCATTTTTGGGAGCTTTTCAATGAGAGATTACTAGGATTTCATGTTGTGAGGAGTCACCTTAAGTTGAAGCAACACAACGTCATGCTCCCAGCTTCTCTCATCCCAATTCTCGTCTTTCCCACTCTTAGCATCGCCATGAGCACCATTAATTAAACTGAGATATGAACCCAATCCTCAAGCACACGATCTATCTCGACCTCCTCTTCATTCAACTCGATAATAGATGTACCTTTTTTATGTGGTCTTGTCTTTCTTTTGACTTTTTTCTTTGTCTTCTTCAATAGTGCAAGTAGGCTATCATCTGATGCAAGGGAACCACCCTTGAGTGCAAGGAATTATTCTCATATCAATGCAAGTCTCCTTGGCTCCTACACGTCACGAGCTTACCCTCTCTTCTTTTTCAAAAGCTTTTCTTTTTCACGTTGTTTGCATTTTCACTTGGCTTCTTCCTTCTAGCGTTCCAGCTCCTCTACCTACTCTTGTTGTTGCTCTTCCTTTTTTCCTCATTCTCCTCTTCTCATTGTTTCCTCCTTTATGAGAGTACGGGAAGTGAGAGACAATTCTTGACAAATCAAGAATATCAAACTTGAGCCACAGTTAAAGGTCTGAGAGTTGAAAAACACAAGCACCCAAGTCCTTGCTATTGTGCAAAAGGTTGGATCTGAAAGCGCTACGAGAAATCAATCGAGCAGGCCACTTGGGGTAAAGACACTTGTAGCTTCCAATGCTGACCTCTCTTAAGACGGAGTTTGAATTTCATGAATCGATGATCTTTGGAAATTTTTGGTGATCTAATCTCCAAGTGTATATCGGTTGTTATCAGTGCAGCACTCCTTTACAAAAAGTTGATATAATGTAAGGTAGTGATAGTATACAATTGAAAGCAACTTTTGCATAAGGAAGCTAACCATAATATTAGAATAGGAATAAATAAAAATGGAGATCCATGAAAGGGTATGTGCAAATGGATGCACAATAGAGGTGAAGTACTACTTATTTATATGATAACGTATATATGCAAATGCCAAGAGATGTCAAACTTCAAGAGTCAATGAGAGGTGATTCAACCATCAATACGCAGATCCAAATGCCAAGAGATGTCGTCCTTTCAAACATCCATCCTCTTACAGTATGTAAACATCCACAATCATTCCTCCATGCTCCCACGTGTCTTACTTTTTCATTTTTGGGGTGTCCCCGAGTAATAAATAAAAGAAATGCTTCTTAGTTGCATCACTTATAGATTTGCATCTAGTTGCATTCATTTATAGTGCGTAGATCTCTTTTCCAATGATTCTTAGCTACATCACTTGTTGATAGATTTGGATCTAGTTACATGCATTTATAGTCTTGTTCTATCACAGACAATACTAGATCTTGATTGCTTTTTGACAAAAAATTGTGAAATTATTGAATATTGAGGTTGGTATCCAAGTCAGTGGTTGACAAAGTACCAGCATTGTATAACCCAAACTTTTGCATTAGCATCAAGCTAGTGACACTAAGTAAATCAATCAAAACAAATATAGGAGAGAATGGGGTGCACCTTAATTTTTTAACATGTAGACTTATAGTGGGCTTGCTACAAGGTATAGAAGGTGTCATGTATTATAAAAAACCCTTCAAAGGTAGATACAAAATCATAAGTCTCATAGTAAAGTATAAGGCAAGATGAAATACAAAAAACACTTCAAGGGAAATACAAAATTATACTGCAGCCAAAAAGGTAGACTTAAAAGTGTACAAAGATACTACATCCTAAAACAAAGAATGCAATAGATAGCCTCATACTATGATGATCTCAATCGAAGCTCCAAGCCTTGTATAATTGCTAGTCTTAAAAGAGCCCTTGTGCTATCCTCATCCTCATCCTCATCCTCACCCCTCCCTCCTCCCTCGCCCCCACACTTTGTATTGCTATCGAACGATGTATGCTACATGTAATATGAATTAAAAAGCTTCTTAAGTAAAACAACATTACTACATTTAAATGAAAGTAGTTTAAGAAGAAAGACTAGGAGACTTACCTCATTTTCTATGAACCAATTGAGCTATACTCCTCCTCTAAATCAAGCTTGTCAAATAGGTTGTTGGAAGAGCACCTTTACACACACAGCCCCACTCCACTCGCTCCCCTCCTCTTCGCTCAGTAGCCTACAATGGTTGTATGGTAATGAGTGTAACACTCTATGCTGTCAGCTTTTGAGTGAGTGAGAGGTTATGCACGAGTATCGTTACTTGATCCATCAAAAGAAGCAGGATTTCATTCATGGGAATGAAGAATTACTCAACATTATGTTTAGTAAAAACTCTAGAGAAATTTCCCAAAACTTTATTGAGCAATGAGTCCCCTCTCCCCCCACGGACACCACACTATGGCACTCATATGCAGTCATACTACTGCAATCATACTGTACAACATTCCTCACTCTCATAGTTACCCCATCCTACCTCTTCTTTTCATTGCTTGTGGTGTCAAGCATGCTCCATAATGACCAAGCAAAAGATCACGAGGAACTATATTGCAATGCCTATAGAAGAAGCACTATGGCCACAATCTTAGCAAAGTGGTTTGCACTGGTGTTCATCAAACTTGGACCCTTCACACCTTCACTTGATTCACAAGACAAGGGTCCCATGAGCCCAAAAGCCTATAGGACCATTATGATTATGTCACGTCCAAGATCTATGCATCAATGCTCGACTCACAGTTTAGCCAATTTGCATGGCTCTAGGGACTCGCAGAGCCAAGGGGGATAGGCACGCTTCCAAGCTAGTTCATCTGCTTGACACAGAGTTTAACCAGTTTGCAGGGCTCCAGGGACTCACAAGCCAAGGGGGATAGGCATGCTTCCAAGCTAATTCATCTGACTCTAGATCACGCTTGCACACTTGGAGGTGTTATTCAGGAGGCTAGAGCACAAAGATAGAGGGTTTATGGCTACTTTGTGGATCATAGTGCCAAGACATCACCTCATCAAACATTTGCAAGATTTAAAATATGGTTAGGACATCATTTTGGCAATCATGGCACTCTATAAGGGGGTCTCAGGTAGGTTTTGAATGACTATAGGGTGGATAGAGGAGATCATTGAGCACTATCGGGGTATAGGGTTGTCAATTATTACCAACCCTCTTAGACCTATACATCAATGAGCTTAATACCTTCATCAAAGCCTTGGGGGGCAGGCTACTTCCTCGCGTGCCCTTTTATCCAAATTCTCCTCTATGAAAATGATGAAGACTTACTCTCATCTTCAGTGAAGGGCCCCTAGCAACACTTTGATGCACTCCATACCTTTTGCAAAGCATGTGATATGAAGACCAATCTTGGTCATGACCTTCAACACATGATCTTAGTAAAATCAAGGTCGTGATGTTCCATATGTCCTAGACATGCATAGAGGGCAGTTTACATTTGATGGATTATTGGTGAACGTGGACACATCCTACACATATTGGGGGGTTCTTTTTCATGGATCGATTCCCAAAATGGAACCAGTGATGTAGGTGTTGAGATATGGTGCCATGAGCACATACTAGAGGTTAAGGTATGGTATAAAAAGAATTAAAGTAGCCACCCTAGCATGTGAACTACATGATGTGGAGATGTGGATCAAGGATATCCACAAGGAGAGATGTGGATCACAAGTGTTGACTATTCTAAGGGCACTCTCTATATAAGAGGCCTATCATGTATTGTTGAGAACACACATTGCAATAGATTGAGTATTGTCTACCATATGTCTCTCATGGAGTTTCTTCTATGGTTTGATCCCCCTTGATATTTTGCTAATTCCTCGTTGCCCTAGGAGAGCACGCTCCGCACTTTCACATGGTATCAGAGCTCCCTTGCCTTCCACTGAGGCATTGTGATCCGTATGCGAGAGTATGAGCGAGTGTGACAGTTGAGAGATTGAGAGATCGAGTTTTCTCTTCCGTGAGAGAAAAATTATGTTGAGTGATAGAGAAATTTTTGTTCATTGAGAGAGATTTCCGTATATGTGAGATTGAGTGATTCCTTGTATTGTTCTTCGATTTTAGTTGAGGGAGAGAGATCCTTTGAGAGAAAGATAGAGAAAGTTCTTTATTGAGAGAGTTTGTGTGAAAGAGAAAGAGAGATTTCTCCTAAGTGGAGGAAGAGATTTCCGTCCATTTCCATCTATTCATTCAGTTCTTTGAGAAAGGTTTCATTTTATGAGTGATTCTTCCATTCTATCCTTCTTGTGAGAGATCTTCAAAACGTAAGCTTAGCCTTATCACTCCAACAACGCCTCTACAGTAGGTCTGGCAAAGCTCCACTTACAAGAGACTCCATGCAATAGTATAAGCAGCGGCCTCTCTACAACGACTTGACTACAACTTTTGCTACTGCGACCCATTTTTTAGACCTCGGAGGGCCTTTAAATCATGATGTGCTGCCTTTTTGGGTTTAGACACGCTGCCCTATCCAGATCCAAGCGATGCAATCACCTGCTTCAGCTACTACAAAGACCAACAGTTGGGGGACTTTTGACTCCTGACGACGGCCAACAACCACCGACAGTCTTCACATCAACGAGCTCTTTTAGCTTGCAATGACAATAACCAAGCTCTTATAAGGCTCCAACCAGCACTCCAACAACTATGAACCTGTGAGGATGACCACAGCATCGGCTATTGCCCACGACCTCTGACCCGCTTTGGCTCCAAACCTCCTCAATGACCCAACAGCCTGCAACAATCGGCTCCAGCTTCTTCAGTCACTCCAAAGCCTACCGCCACGAGCCGCATCTCCATTGACGCACCTCACAAGCTCTGCAATGACTCACCTCCTATAGTCGACCCACATCCAAACACCTCCATCGAGTCTCCAACAACTCTACGCTCCTATCATCACCAACAGCGATGGCTTGCAGCATCATAGGCATCTCCTTGACGAGCCAACGACTAGCACCTGCTCTATCTCCAAGTACCTTTGCAGCACCGGGATAACCAATAGTGAGCAACGCCTCACAGCTGCCTCTCAACAAGCTCTACTGCACCAACAAATCTACATCGATGCCGACCTCCCCTGACACCATCTATGTGCATGTCTATCCACAAGTCCAAGGTTCAACCTTAGGACACGTGGCAGCTCCATGAAAAAGCCACATGGTAGTACCAAACCGTGGTTAGGTCTAGGTTTAGTTTAATGTTCTTTGGTCAAAGTTTTTCCATGTGGCAGATAAGACTCAATCCTGGTTTGGTTAATTTAACCCACCGTGGTTAGAGTTAGGGTTAGTTATGCCACATCAGCATGCACAATCAGGAGTGCCACCTAAGCATAGTCCCTTTGTAAGCACAATCTTGCATGCAGCATGTGAATCCTTGTGCCACATCATCAAGGACCCCTCTTCTTCACAAAAACTTCGACAAGGCGTAACTTGCAATCCACGAGGAATTTGCACACGCTCTAAAAAGAAAAAGTGATCGTCTTTTTGAGCTCTATGCGCTTGTCAGATCAGAATCATTATTAGCAATTAGACACTGTCAATATTGAAAGAAATCAATTGGTAAGTCCCTCGCAACAAATGACAAATCAAAGCATGAATGCACACATCGTTGTCATAAGCATGCCAAATGCACAAGTGCATGAGATGACCATAGCACAGAACATGGCATCCACACATAAAGCATTAAGTCACATGGAAGAACAAAGAATCATGCATCAAGCTACATCAAGCAAAGAAGAGAATGCGATCGAAACCAAGTATTGAGAATCAAAACCTTGCCACCTTCACCCCACACATTTGTAAATCGAGCCTAGCCACCTGAGAGTAGCTGTGAAAGCACCCAGGGGAGGTATTGACATATAAAAACCACACCTGACCACCTTATGTAGCAAGGTATGCACTAAGGGGAGGTGATGGAATGTAAACTCACATCTGACCACCTTGCGGAAGCGAATGGATCATGGCACCAAGGGGAGGTGTTGAGATATGGTGCCATGAGCACATATTAGAGGCTAAGGTATGGTATAGGAAAGAATTAAAGTAGCCACCCTAGGATGTGGACTACATGATGTGGATCAAGGATATCCACAAGGAGAGACGTGGATCAGAGAATCCCACAAGTGTTGATTGTTCTAAGGGCACTCTCTATATAAGAGGAATATCATGTATTGTTGAGAACACAAAATGCAATAGATTGAGTATTGTCTACCGTATGTCTCTCATGGAGTTTCTTCTACGGTTTGATCCCCCTTGATCTTTTGCTAATTCCACATTGCACTAGGAGAGCACGATTCGCACTTTCACAGTAGGTTTGCTTGAGCAAGGGATATGCTACACTTTGTAGACTCGAGTAATAGCTTTGTTCACTCTCATTTTTAGAATCCCTAGAGCAAATCTCTTCTCCTTAACTCCTTGGTCCACGCAGTGTGTAGTCCTCATCGGTGACTCACATGTTGTGGGGATCTTGTAGGAATGTCGATGGAGTGCTAAACTCCAAGCCACTCTCATTGAGAGCAATGTAGGTGTGTGTCACTCACGTGGCTCTTGGATTATTGCGATCGTGATTCCACAAGGGAGAGAAGGGGGAGGGGAATGGGAAAGGAGAGAATGAGAAGGGGAAGGGGAAGATAATGAAGAGGGAAGGAGGAATGTGTGGCAATCATAACAGACATGTTAGGTAAACAAGAGCGAACACCATTTAGAAAAAAAAGAGCTTAAATTGTATTTCCAAAAGAGGGCATACAACAACTGAAAACCAAAGTCAAAGGTCTTCCCTTTAAAACATTCCACCTTTTGAAGGGAGGGCCAACCATATACTCTCTAAACTCTCTTTATCACTCTCTTACTTCTTGCTTGACAATCCTCTTGGGCTAATTGCCTCCATGGCACAATCCATCTCCCAACTCTACTAAATAAAACTATGAAAATAGTACAAATTAGCACAATTGGCTCTATTAACTAATCTAGTTCACATGCCCTCCATTTTGAGGCTGATCCATCCTTGGATCAAGAAATGTGAAGAGTTTTGAAAGATTGGGAAACATGTATGACTTGATGTTGGTCACATAGTCATTGAGAGATCTGGCAAAAAATATGGTGTGGGGACTAAAATTTGGTATTGTGCATGTCGTTGAACATCCAAATGTGATGGCCATTGAGTTGCAAGCTCTTAGGTACATGCAAATCATTTGCTTTAATGTTGGCCACTTATCTAGGTCAAATACCAACTGTGATTGTATGTTGAGGTGCCATTCTTTGACTATTGGGGCGCGTGAAGGAATATCTCTCAACAAATGACTAGGAGCCTAGAAAAATGAATTGTCACTACCATTGCAAGATTGAGGACTTTGGCATAGGTATCATTGAATTGTTTGGTTTGGGTCACCAACCCAAGGGTAGTCATGCACTTTAGAAAATTAAAGCAGGGAAAGTTATAAAGGATATCGGGGTCCTTTGCTTGCAGCTATGTGAATGGAGGCCAAGAGTCCATTTACGATGTATCAACATGTAGGTCAAGTGGATCCAACAGTGTTGGGACATGCAACAATAAATTTTCCATTGGCTAGGGATTTTTAGAAATGGGGTTGGAGTCCAGCATCTCCATTTGTAATGGGCACACGGGAGAATGGGTGTTGTTTAGACCACATTGGGTTCTTGGAGGATGTGCTTGTCATCATGGCCTATAATTGTGTTGTATAAACTTGCCAATGCTCATACTTTCATCATGTCTACCATGCTTTAATTGAAGCTAAGGAGCTTTCCTTTCTAGCGGCTAAGATTAGTAATGTCATCAAAGACCAGAAAGGAAATAATCACTTGGTGGAATCAAAATTGATGGCAAGGATTCCCCTTGTTCTCGGTCATCTTTGGTCATTGAAAAGGTGGCTTCTTCATCATGTAGCTGAGGATCATTAGGTGATGGTTGGAGTGGTTATGTAGGAAATAGTGCCAGTCAAATAATTTCTCACAACTTTATGTCATTGATTTTCAAAGATGGATGGGAGGATGACGGCTCCGCTAGCATGTTTGATTTCTTAGGTTCTTGTGTGATGGTGAGTGGAGTGGTCTATGTTGTGGCAGTGGAGGTGGGTGTTGCGATGGATTGTGTTATGGTAGAAGGTGGAGGGTTGCTATTGCAGTGCATGGATGGATTGTGTGGGGTGACCTAGGTAAGTGTGTAAGTTAGTTTTATTCGAAAGTACTCATACCCATTTGGGCCCATGTTGATTATGGCATCATACACCCTATTACATAGGATTATAATACTGATGGGAGGATAGTGTGTAATAGCATTATGAAGCAAGTAATCCCTAGTGCAGATGGCCTCTTGATGACCATGACTTGCAACCAGCCATGACCTTCGACCAAGGAATCTGAATTTCAAGGCTTGGACACGAGGTCATATGGATTGAAGAGTTCCAAAATTTGTTCATCTGGGGAAAATACAAATGATCCTTATAGGATACAAAAATTGAGAAGAATAGGGTGTAGAGGAAGGTCAAAAAATTCAAAATCATCTTCCAATAGCAGATCCCCACTAAAAAATCTCATGGCAATAATGGCATGTGAGTGCTTTTCTATAAACATGAGCAATGTGTGTGGGGGAAGTGGATGAGTGAGGTCTATGTGGTCCTAAGGTCTATGTGAGGCCCTATGTGTGGGGGAAGTGGCGAGTGAGGTCTATGTGATCTTGGATGGGAGGTGGCGATGAGTATGTTAAAGTAAAAGTGCAAAGTGCATTCTATGATTCGTGGGTGAAAAGCCTAGGTGATCAAGTTTGTTGATGCAGTAAGGAGCCAATCAAACTGATTCTCTTGTTGTGGGTGCACCTCAACAAGTAATTTTTGACATTGTTGTGCCTTGTGCAACTAGATGCTTGACTCGATGTTTATAATTGTCCAAACATAATGTGCATTCGCTCAATGTGTTTGTCTATTGGATAGGTTCTCCTATTCAGCAGCGTCATCGTGTGCCATGTAGTTTTGCTTGATTGTGTCTTTATAGTTCTCGATTTCCCTTTGGGAATTGACTTGGACCTCTTGATAGTCATTAAAGTTTTGCAACTTTTATCCACTGTGGAGCCAATTTTGCCTCCACCTAGGTTAAGCATGCATGCAATTCTATGTCGGCTACCTATTGTTGTCGAGATGGCTCTTGGCCCATAGCTTTTTGCATTTTTTGCTGGTTTTGTTCTATTGTAAGCTTTTCTTAGATGTTGAACTTATGCAAGTTGTGTCAATATGGATTGGGGTGGACGATAGCCTCTTCTTCACAAAGCTTGAAAATCTCCAGTGCGATTCATTATAAGCATACCATGGTCTACATGAGTTTGTACTCTAGATTATCTGTTCATGTAGGATTCTTTGCATTAAGCTGATGGTATTCATCCCTATTCCCATATTATTGGTTAGAACAATGGCCAATGGCTTCCATATGCTCCACCCATTAAGACCCATAAGGTTCAACCTGGGGTGGCATAACTATCTTTCCTTTCATAAATGAGACGAGATCGGCAACCTAATGCTTTGCTACAAGTCAGGTCTGCACAATGTTGCCTTCTAGAAGAGTATTCTAAATTTAACAATTGAGATGCTGAGAGGGATCTTGTTTGTTGAAACTCTACTAGAGGCATTAGGATTGGTGACTGTAGGTTCGGGCATTTGCATTGTTGCATGTGGCTCATCCGCTAATTTATGAGTTCCTGTAGCCTCTTGCTTTTGTCGATGTTGTGCAATGATTGCATCCCACTGTGCCTTAGATTGCTCAGCTTGTTGCTCTTTTATGCTGCATGCTTTGACAATCTAGCTTGATTTGATGTGGCCTTCTATCACATTCTTTTTTTCATGTTGGGTGCAAGTTTTGATAAAATGCAAGTTTTTGTTGCAATCCAAAATCATTGTTGGGCATAAATAGCATGGTTTTGTTGATCTTCTGATTGTGCTACATGCATGCCGATTTGAGATCCTAGAATAAAAAGTCGACTCAATTTGTGAGTTGTTGTTGGGGCTAGTGAAGCCTAGCAAGATGGATTAGATCAATCACACTATGATAATTTGATATGTTGACCTTTGTGAGGAAGTGTACTCTGGCTTTCTTGATGAATTTGGGCTTTTGGAGATCTTTGAAGGGGATACCGCCCTTGTACTTGTGAAGAGAGCAATCAACTAAACCTTAGTGAGAGTAGACAAAAGTTCATGAAGAGAGCAATCAACTGAACCTCAGTGAGTAGACAAAAGTACAAGGGGATACCGCCCTTGTACTTGTGAAGAGAGCAATCAACTAAATCTCAGTGAGTGGACAGAAGTTCATGAATGGCTCATTGCTGATTGGGAGCCGGAATGCACTCTTAGACCCATCAATGTTTGTGTGTGTAGTCTCAACAATGACTCACATGCCATGGGGATTTTGAAGGAATGCCGATGGAGCTTCCCATTCCAAGCTACTCCTTGTGAGAGAAATGCAAGGCACGAGGCATCCACATGTGTCACTCAAGCAGCTCCTGGATTGTCGCAATGTGTTTCCACGAGTGAAAGAGGGAAGGGGGAGAAGGGAGAGGAGAGGGAGAAGGGGAGAAGAAAGGGGAGAAGGAGAGAGTAAAGGGGATGGAGTGGCAAACACAAAGGCACTACAAGGGAAACAAGACAACACCCAAAGACACTCTTGAAGAGAAGAGGGAGCTTGTATTCCAAACTTCTACTACATACAACAATGAAGACCAAAGTCAACCACTTGGCCTTTTATACATGTCACTGATTGAAGGGAGGGCCCACCCTAATCTCTTTATACCACTCTCCCTTCTCATTCTTTTATTATCCTCATGGGCCCCTCTAGCTTCAAGACACAATCTTGACTCTACAGACTTGCCACTGTCCATCAAATCACATCACTAACTAGTGGTGGCATATTGTTGAACAATCTGTTAACTAGCCCCCCTTCCTAATCTTGATCTAGTCCTCTGGATCATGCATCATTCATGGTTGTTGGAGTGTTGTCAATGAGATTAGTCTTTCTTGTGCACTGGGTTGAATCTTCTTTTGGTCCATTGCAATAGAGGGATGTAGTGGCTCCTTGTTATGGAATGATTACTGGAAGTATGGATGAGTGATTCTTTTAGAATTAGCACCTCAGGGTTCGAGTGAGACAAGTTGAGTACTTGTGACCCATTAAAAGAAGGAATAAGAAAAAGGAAAATAAAAATATAATGGGTAAGTTATTAGGAAGAAGGGGTTAGTAGGGATTGATGTTAGATCCTAGTGATGTTAGTGTTAGTAGAGTAAGAAAAGTGCATTCTCATGCTCCTCTTAAGTCCCATATTTGATTTGAGTGGGGCTTCTAATGGATTCTCATCATACTATGTCGTTGACATGCCATGTTTGAACATCTGGAGTTGTGCATGACTTTTTTTTTTGCTTCTCTGCATTGAAGTTCTTTTAAAATCCATTTTATGGATTATATTTCATTGAGGGCTTTGCTTGGAAGCATGTGAGCCCAATAAGGTTGTGGCACCATCTAGAGCTTTATTTGTTTGAGTCCTTAAATCGAGAGGAATATGATAATACAGCATACAAACCCCTAAAATGAGGACTATGGCTGAAGAGGTTTATAGAAGGGGGATTCTAGGAAAGGCTTCTAAGCTAGAATAGTAAAAAAAGAAAAGAGAATGCATAGAAGTTAGATAGTTAATGGTGATGTTAGTAAAGGAATGTGAAAAAAGCTTTGAGGGTTACAAGAAACTCATCCAAACCCATATTGGTGTAATCACCTTTCACCCTGGAGTTGAATGCATCCTTGAGAGCTGCTTGTGGAGAACCACTTGTCGTTCCACGTGTAAACTCAAATTCAAGACCCTGATGACTTCGGCATAGGTCAGTGCCTTGTTTTATTTTGGCTTTGCTAATGGGATTTGTTGTTGATGCTAATTGGTGTATTGAAATTTTGTAGCATTTGTAGCTTAGCTTTCTAACCAAGGAGCCCTTGGTCTGATGTACTTGTGATTTGTGGAGTGTGCTGTGACTTGAAGAGGACTGATCGCCTATTTTCACCTTGGACTTCCACATATGAGTAGAGAGGTAGGACTTCCACATGTTATAACTTTATTGCTCTTTATGGACACACCTAGACCTAGCACTTGGAGCTGAGTTCCTATTCACCTAAATAGCCTTAGTACCAAGTGAGTGCAATGACATATTGACCAATTGTGACCCAGACCTAGCAAGAACATCATTTTGTAGACCACTAGAGGAATATGAATTGTATAGCTATTTGGGATGTCATGTAATTATGATAATCACTTCGAAGGAGAGTCACTAAGACATCATTGGAGATTGCTTGAAGTTCTTTGAGATCCTTGATTGTAGTAGCAGGTTCTTGTGGAGCTAGTCCATTTTTAAGAGTAGGTTCTTGTGGATCTACTGTTGCCATGTTTCTTATTGTCAATGTTGCACCATTGAACATTGTGATCTCCCACGTGTACCACATCTATGATACTCATCGTAATAAAGAGATATATGGTCTATGTATCAAATGTGAGTAGGATCACAATGACTCAGAGATGTTTTGCTTTTGTTGAGCCCAAGTTTCGGCTGAGAAAGTTGTCAAGGATGAAGCTAATTCATTGTTCACATTGGAAGGTTCTTGTGGGACTTCTGTTGTGATGGGAATTACTTGTGTGGCCAATTCTTGTGTAGCTTCCTTGAAGATAGATGTCAAATTTCTCAGTAAGGAAGGTTCTTGTATGGCTCCAAATGTGGATTCAGCTTTTATCTTGGCAGGTTCTATGTTACTGTCTCTTTTTTCAAGACAGGTTCTTGTGTTATTGCTAGTTGCCTTGAAGATAATGCACTAAAGTGACATGCCTTTTGATAGACTTGCAGTCGAGTAGGTTCTTGTGTTACTATCTCCCTTTTTGAAATAGGTTCTTGTGTAACTACTTGAGAGGAGGTAGATGAATTCCTTTGCGTATGATCCTTCTGCATTGGTGCTTTTCGCTTATCCTTGCAAGCAACTTCTCATTGTTCTTGGCATCTTTGCAAGGTAGGTTCTTGTGTGACTACTATGATGAAATTATGGACCGAGCTCTCCTATCACCTAGCTAAGACTTTAACTGAACCTAACTAAACATGAATCTAACTAAACAAAGCAAACATGGCTACTCTAAGGTGGGTGAAGTCTAAGTGTGCACATGAGTGTTGCTCAAGTCAATTAGGTTCCAAGATAGATTAGCTTGGACTCATAAAAAGAATCTTGAGACAAGTGCACAAGGCTGATATGATTTGATTGATAGTGACCTCTCCTTTTATAGGAGAAAAGGTACAGACCACTTTGGGCCACACTTCTTTATGGGATGCCCTTTTGCCACATGGCATGCTCCTCATCTACTCCCCAATACTACACCCACTAGTGCACTTTGGCACCACATATTTCAACACCCCCCCTTGGTGCCAACACGGCTACTGCAAGGTGTGAGGTTTACATTTTCATCACTCTACCTACCCTTCCCTTTGTGTCCAGGCACTTTGACCTACTGCTGCTTTGGCATTCACCTTGAGTGCATCATCGGCCTCAGAGGGTGATTTACAACACTTTTTGTAGAATGATAGGGGTGAATACAACAGCTTTTAAAAAAGCTTTTCTGCATTGACTGCATCTTCTTTGACTTCAGTGTAGTTGGCTTGATTCTTTTTGTGGTAGCATTGCTCTTCTTCATGGCCGATCTTTCCACAATATCCACATTCAATTTTAGGCTTGTGTTTGTTGCGACATTCATTCTTTGTGTGTCCGAGCTTTCCACAGTGAAAGCATCTGGGTAGTGGTCGTGAGTTGCCTTTCCCTCCTTTGACATAGAGCAGTTGTGCAGTAGATGGTGAATTGTTGTCTTTCTTTTTTGATTCATGCTCAAGAAGTGCCGACTCTATTTCACTGAGACTCTTATCAACATTTTTCAAAGTGGATACAAGAGAGTCATATGGAGCTTTGTCGACACTGTTAAGTAAGACTGCTGCTGCTTCATCTTCTTCAACTCTTTTCTTTACTCCTGCAAGTTGTTGCTTTAGTGCCTTGAATTTGTTGATATGATCTGTCATTGTGTCTGATTCATTTTTTTCGAGTCGATAAAATTGCATCAAGAGATTCATTTTGGAACTTTTTGTTTCACTTCCAAAAATGTTGTTCAGTTGTTCCCATGCTAGTTTGGCATTTTTAATCCCCGCAATGTAGTGAATAACTTCATCTCCTAAGCCTTGAGCAATTATGCCGAGTGCCTTATGGTTATTCAACGTGCTTGGTACAATTTCATTGTCTTCATTTGGCTCAATGAGTTCCCATAGTCCCTTTCGCATTAGTGTGTACATAGCTTTCATTTGCCATGTAAAGAAGCCATCCCCATTAAACTTTGCGATGCTAGTGTCTAAATGCTCCATGTTTGAGAGGGGTCTTACCAATTTATATGGCAGTGTCTAGCCTCTTTTACAATGTGAGTACTTCACTAAAAAAAACAATTGATTCGATAAAATTCAATTTTTGAATGTTTCTTTGAAGGTTGCAAGTGGATATTGAAGATCATTCACACTAATACTCAAGGTCTAAGGTTTATGAACCTTAGGGTAAAGAAAGGAGAAAAGAAAAGAATGAGCTGTGCCTGTTATTCCGCCGCGCGTCGTCTCTATTTCGGTGGTTCTTCACGCACTTGCTACACAGGCTGTTCTTCATTCCAGGCTTCCTCTTCACTACTGCTTCCTATTTGTAGCTGTTATGCACTTCGTTGATCTGCAGCACGTCGTGTTGCTGTCCTGACTTTCATCCCTTTCCACGGTCAAGCAATGCCCTTTATCTTCATCAGATGTGTATCGGTTTGGCTCGGCAGATGTATTTGAATGTATGAGCGAATTTCTGGGTGTCTTATCATCAAGCAACCTTGCATCAATGCGTTCCCTACCTTTACCTTTGCTGCAGCCTATGTGAGATAGAGAATAGGTAGCTTGTTGGTTGTCACAGTGGCGTAGGATGGCAGCAGCGACAGATAGGAAGGGATGGCAGTAGCGACAGATGGTAGCAGTAGCGTAGCTCGAACGTATGTTGAGGCTCGCACGATGGTTTATTGATAGCTTCCTTTCTCAAGTCTCTGGAGCCCTCCTTGTAGAGAACTTTCTTACACAAGAATGCTTGCTTTCATCGATCCTCCACAAGCTCCAATAAAAATGGTTGCTCAAAAAACGACAGCTGAAGGCTTAAAATCTCAACATGAGTTGGATAGGTGGTTTTGATAGAGTGGGTAAGTTTTGCTACAAACAATTTAAGAGAACTCGATGGAGGATGCTCAAAGAAAAGAAGGATATCTTGCCATGACCTTCTAACCTACTCAGTTAAGTTGAACCTAATCTATGAGAGCTAAACTTGGCTCTGATACCATGATGAAATTATGGACCGAGCTCTCCTATCACCTAGCTAAGACTTTAACTGAACCTAACTAAACATGAATCTAACTAAACAAAGCAAACATGGCTCAAGTGGGTGAAGTCTAAGTGTGCACATGAGTGTTGCTCAAGTCAATTAGGTTCCAAGATAGATTAGCTTGGACTCATAAAAAGAATCTTGAGACAAGTGCACAAGGCTGATATGATTTGATTGATAGTGACCTCTCCTTTTATAGGAGAAAAGGTACAGACCACTTTGGGCCACACTTCTTTATGGGATGCCCTTTTGCCACATGGCATGCTCCTCATCTACTCCCCAATACTACACCCACTAGTGCACTTTGGCACCACATATTTCAACATACTATTGGTGTACCTGCACTCATTGATGCTTTTGTATTGATAGAGTTGGGGCTTCGCTCCTACTTTTGCGATGGTGTACATTTAGGCCTAGGGCAAGCACCGATGGGCTGTTGATTGTTCTGGTGAGGCTTGGGTACCCATATATAAGAGTTGCCAAGGTAATATCCCTAGGCCTCGAGTCATCTTGTGGGAAACCATTGGTAATGTATCTTCCTTGTTGAATGGCGTCATCTTCTTCTTTAATGTCGAGGTTTGTTGTTTACATGAGAGGGTGGCTGGCAATGGTGAGGCTCGATGTTTAGAGGAGGGGGTGGCTTTATATGTTGAGGTTTTTTTGGAATCCAAAAATATGATTCACCCTCAAAGTATCCTTGAGCCTTCAGTAGATCCTTTTGGACCCATATTTGCTTGGTTGCCTTTTGTCTTGGTCTTCTTTCTTGGTGGCTTCCTTGTTGAGGTGGGGAGGTGGAAGTAGTTGCTAATGTTGATCCTTGGCTAGTGATTGGTGCATATTAATGGGATGATTCATCACCAAATAACCCTTTGTGTCTTGCATCTAGCTTTTACCAAGAATGGTTGCTTCCGTTAAGGTACCTACAAGAGCTACAAAAAACTTGCAAGGCACAATGTAATTGTCCAAGGAAACATTCAACATTAAAGAACCAATAACCTTAATAGAGGTACTCTCTATGGATTGAATTTTAGAATCACATATGTCAAGGTGAACCTGGCCAAGATGCTTTAATGTCTCCTAGGAGATGAGATTTTTGCTTGCTCGCCAATCTACCATGGCTTGTATTTGGCATGTTGCAGTTGCTAATGCCAACTCTACCCAAAGTTGAGATGGGGTCGTATCTATCTCATTAGGATCAATAACATTATCAATTGCAGGTTCAACTTGATTAGGTAGTACTGCCCTTATGGTGTAAAAAGGTGTAATGGTGGTAGGTTTATCATTGCCAAAGTGCATACATTGAGTTCCTTTTGTACTTGGTAGATCTATTGTGGCTAGTGTTTGCATCCAATTTAGTGAGTCTTCTAACTCAGGTATAGGAGCACACCAAGAGTCTTCAAGATCAAAGTATTCGCCTAGTTTGTTGACTGGCACCCTTGGAAGTTCTTGATCTTGATTGGGAGATTCAACATTCTCAGGATTAGTGGATTGGGGTATCACTATTTGCCCATTCATCCAATTCGAGAGGTCTCTCCATAGAGTAGGATTATCCCATAATAGTGTCATGATGGGCATCTTGATCTCAATGGTGGATAGGAATGAGGCTATGTCTTGAGGACCAGTGATAGGCTTCTTGCCTTGATTTTGACTCTTCTAAGCCATATAAGGACATGTTGTCATCCTCCTTTAGCTGTTGTAAGGTGGGGTCTTCTTCAAACATCCACTCCATTAGGGTCAGTCCCTCTATTGAAGGGCATGACATGCCTTCTTCTTCTACCCTTTCAAGTATTTGCAAGGCTTTTGAGGCTTGAGTGGTTATCTCATATATTGGATGAATTGTATCAGCCTTGTTGCTTGCCTTGAGCTTCTGCTCACATTCCTCTTGGCACTTGTGTATCAATTTATGTGCCCCACCCATGGGTTGATATCCACCATGATCCTTAGGTTAAATGATGATCTTCTTTTTTCCCTTTCCAATCTTCATTGCACCCTTGGTGCTTACTCGTGCTGCTTCAGTTGCCTCCCTAGGCTGACATGCTAGTTCTATCCCTTTTGGCTTGTTTTTGCGAAGCTCTTTATTAAGGGCTTTTGCTTGCAACCTCGTGATTACATTCAAGGATACTGATGACACTTGGCCTCTCTCAACGCTTAACAAGTTAAGCTTGTGGACTTAGATGGCCTTCTCATTGGGAAATCCTTAAAAAGATGGTCCACACCATAGCCAATGCACAAAGATGGTGGTGTATTAGACGCTGGTGCACATGTGATTTGTTGGATTAGATTGCACCTTATATGGACACCCATTGGATGGGTGTATCCCTTGACACGTATGGTATTGAATGGGTGGTGTCTTGTCCAGATTGTTCTTATATCCCATTTTTTGAGGAATCGGTGCCGTCTGGTAGACCAAAATGTATTGGTCATCTTGTATAATGTAGTGACTTATAATGCTAGACCGATTTGAATTGTCACCATTTTGGGGATAGTTGTTTCCATTGAAGGTATGTTTGGGGTCTTCCCAATCACTAGGTAGCTCTTCCACCAATCCTTGATTCAGGGGAGTAATTCATGGTGGTGGTGTTTGAGGACCCAATATTGGTAGGGAAAATGGAATATTTTGATGCCTAAATTGCCCTTAATTGGTTGATGTGGCTCCTTGTATTGCCAATTGTGCTTGATTGGGTGGATTGGGCAGTGTAGGAAATGTTATCTGTGGCCTTTGTTGATACATCTTTTAAGGAATATAATGACATTGAGATGTGTCATGATTTCCCCAACAAACACAATGGGCAGAGTAGAATGTTGGCCTGGCTCTAAGATGAGGGCATTCCTTAGTGGGATGATTTCCATTACCTACCCCACACCATATGATATCTCTTTGTGGAAATAGATGGGAGCTGCTAAAGGCATCTTTTGGTGCTTCTATCTTCCATTGTTGGCTCAACTTGTTTAATAAATCTATGGCCAACTCTTCCATGTTGAGCACCTTGGTGTCATTTCTACATCCCTAGCTACTTCTAAGATTGAAGCCTATCATTTGGGACATATCAGAGGAACCTAAGGATTTATCCTTTTTGGGCATCTCCCTCATGTTATCCCCTAAGCGTATCGCCGTCTTGCTACATAGCTCAAACGATACGGGATTCATCGCAATGATCATGCAGCTTATCATCTTGTAGCCCTATGAGGAAGCGTGGCAGAAGTTGCACATCAATCATTCTCTCATAGGGTTCACATCATGAGTTCAAATGTTAAATCTTGGCGATATAGTCTCTTAAGAACTCAGTGTCCTTTTGCTTCACCTCATAAAGCTCGTTAATTGGGCTCCACTTGGGACCACTAGGGGCAGCCCCACAATGAAATATTTATGCAATGTGTCCCAATTTATTTTCTCCTCAAGGTTTAAGGCTCTAAACCATTGTCCAGCCTTGCCATCAAGACTCAATCTAAAAGCATTGACCTTGTCTAGATCCCCGATATCACCAAAGGTGTCACAGATTTCTTCAAATCTCTCAACATGGGAGATGGGGTCTCCTTCTACAAACTTGGTGATTAGCTTGGAGATTGTGATAGGCTTTCTCCTTGAGGGGTTGGTATCCCTTTGTAGAAACATTGGTGGTGTAGCAACGGCCCCCTTTCCTAGAGCTTGCACTAGGATTCTCATAGCTTTGTCCGTTAAGGACCATTTGCAATACAGTGGGAGGTTGTGGAATGGTGGGCAATGTCCCATACATTGGTGGTCCTAATGAAGGATTCCATGGATTTGATGGCACGAGGTTGGGATGGGAGGATCCAAGCCCACTAGGCATTTGCATTGTGACTCGGTTTGGCCTAACGGGTTGGATTGGAAGTTCTCTAGGGATTGGTATGTTGCCTGCAGGCATAGGCCTATAAGGGGCACTTGTTTGGTAGGGAATATCTCCCATGTTTTGTTGCCAAGGAGGCATCATAGGGGCTTCTGAGGTGGAGGGTCTTAATTGTGGGCCTTCAAGGTTACTCCTTTGCACCCTTCGCTCTAGTTTTTGGGAACCTTGTGAGAATGTGGGTCCAAATCCATCCCCATAGGATTTCTATCATCAAAGAATTGGTACGGTGGGGGGTGATTGCCATTAGGTATCGTGAGACTTGGTTCCCTGAGTATTGCTTCTAACATCGGTGGTTGGGCTAGCAGTTGAGGCTCTTCTAGTGCTCTAGTCTACCAAGCAAATGGGTCCAATAGGTCAGTAGGTCTATCAATCCAAACCTTCCCTTGATGTTGGAAAATGTTTCCCTTAATCTAGCTGTTGTTGTAGTTGGGGTATGAGAGTGGAGATCATCGAGGATGGAGTTTTCTTACTGAGGCTCTAACATTGGAGGTTTTGCCCATGTCTCCATCCTAACTTAGGGACTCTTCTAAGCTAGATAATTCACTTGGTGGTGGTTCTTGCAATGAGTGAGAACCGACTTTTAAGTTTGTTGACCCTGAGGATGCCAAGCTAGATATGGAGGTCGACAAGATGGTATTTGAGGCACTGTATTTAGGCTTAGGGTGAGCTTGTAGGACTCTTCTTAATCTTAAGATCATGTGTTCATTGGCATGATTGAGGCCCCAACTCTAAATTGAGTCTGCCTCGACGTTGTTGAGAGACCACACTCAACATCATGTGATTACATGTGCATAGCACTAACACATATAGAGTGCTATAAAGGAAAGGGTTAAATGCCCTAACCCTAACCCTAACCCTAAATGGGTTTGTATATATTCTACATTTTCAAGTAAATCTAGTGTACGGTTAGTCATTTGTGGTGTGCTCTCTAGCTGTGCCCTCTATCCTCATCTCCACTCTTCTCCTCTCCCCTTTGTATATTTTATCATGGTATCAGAGCTCCCTTGCCTTCTGCTGTCGAGAAAGCTTGAGAGAATTGTTGCATTGAGAATAAGAGAGAGTCTCTATTCTATTCCATGGAGCTTGAGTATTCAGTAACATAGGGAGTACATGAGAGAGAGAGAGAGAGAGAGAGAGAGAGAGAGAGAGAGAGGTTGAGAATCTTTTCGAGTGAGAAGTTTTATTCTTCAAAGGTTACATATCCCTACAGCTCTAGCTTAGTTGCAAGGTAGAGTTCAAGGACTAAGCAGGTCGTCACATGGCACTGCCTACTCCTTCATGCATGCATTTCCCGTTGGATCACACTTTGTGAGAGATCTCAACAATGGAAGCGGAATGGAAGAAGGTGAGAGAGAGGGAGAGTCACATAAGTTCTGGTGGGTGGAGAACACCCTAATCTACTATGTCATCCATATATATATGTCTTTGAGTATTGTACATAATCAGGATTAAGATACAATGGCCTTCAACCCCCACAACCTCCCACTTAAGGCCAATCTGCCTTTAAGGGAGAACAACCAATGAGCATACTATCCAATGCCCATCAATACATGACAATACTCAAACTGTTGAATTGGTAGGATATCTGCAGTGTTATCATCTGTATGAACCTTGACAAGCTCTATGTGCTTGCCCTCAAGTACCTCCCTAATAAAAGGGTACCTGACCCCAATGTGTTTGGTCTTTGCATGAAAGACCAGATTTTGTGCTAGTTGAATAGCACTCATGGAATCACTATGCAATGTCGGTACATCTGTATGAATCCCCAAATCTCTCACGAGCCGACTGCAACCCTCTGTGGCTGCAACATACTCAGCCTTTGTGGTAGACAAAGCAACACACTTATGTGTGTGAGACATCCATGACACTGCACCACTTGCAAAGGTGAACACATAACTAGAAGTGGTTCTCCTACTATCCACATGCCCTGCATAGCCTGAATCTGTGTACCCAAATACATGTATCTCTCCTCTGCCAAAGATTAGATACACACCTCATGATGCAATTAACTGCCTCCCAATGCCTCTTTCCTGGATTAGCCATAGATCGGCTAATAACTCCCACTACAAATGAAATGTCTGGTCTAGTAGCTATCATAACATATATAAAACTCCCAACCGTTGATGCATAAGGAACCTTGGCCATGATGGCCCTCTCCTTATCTGATTTGGGACTATCTACCTAACTCAGTTTCACATATGGAGACAATGGAGTACTTATGCCTTCCCCCCCTCCATATTGAAATGCTGCAATACTTTTTAAACATACTCCTTCTATGAAATCCAAAGGAGTTTCCTACTTTGGTTATGTGTGATGCGCATACCAAGGTCCCAAATCCTTCATGTCCTCATGCAACTTGGCCTTCAATTCATCAAGCTCATAAGTGTTCTTGCTAGCCAATAGGATATCATCCACATAAAGTGCCAAGAGTATCAGGCTATTATCCTTAGCCCTTTTAGTGAAGAGGTAGTGATCATCTCACTTCCTCTAAAACCCTGGGACCAAATGAAAGCATCAAACTTGTGATACCATTCTCTAGGCACTTGTTTAAGGTTATAGAGACTCTTTTTCAGCTTACAAACCAAATGCTCTTTGCCCCTTTCTTCAAAGCCTTCGCCTGTACCAAGTAAATTTCCTCATGCAAATCCCCACATGCAAGAAAGTTGTCTTGACATCCATTTGCATAAGCTCCATATCCTTTGTTGCCACAAGTCCAAGTACACATCTAAGTGTGGTCATCTTCACAATTGGAGAGAATATCTCATCAAAGTCCACACCCTTCTCTTGCTTGAACCCTTTAGTAACCAAATGGTCCTTGTACTTAGGCACATTATCACCTGTGAACTTCATCTTGTAAACCCATTTACATGGGAATTCTTTCTTTCCATGTGGGAAAGAAACCAAGTCCCAAGTCTTATTCTTTATGAGTGAGCTCATCTCTGATTGCATGGCATACTTCCACTTGCTCCTTGTGCATCATATCCCCTCTGTAGAGCAAGAAGGCTCCTTGCAATTAGTAAGCATCACATAGTCTACCCCTGGAACAAATCTCTTAGGTGGTCTAGACACTCTAGATGTTCTTCTCAATTCAGCTTGCTATCCCGCCTGCATATCAGCCACATTTGGCTCATCATTGCCACCAATAGATGATCCATCATTTGCCCTCGATTGTGTATCTCTGGGAGTACCTGCTGGCACCATTTCTTGCACATTCGATGCATGGATAGCTTGCTATCTATCAACATATGCGGGTGGATTCACATCCTAGAAAGTGATTCTCCTCATTTCCACATCCCTCATGGGTGTCTGATGCATCTTCTTCTCATTGAAGACCACATCATGGCTTTGTATGATTTTCTTTACTTCTGGTTCCCAGAGACGATAGCCCATCTATCCACTTTCATCATAACCCAGAAAGATGCATTTCCTAGACTTAGGATCTAGCTTCTTCTAAAGCTCTTTTGGCACATGTGCATATGCCATGCAAATGAGAGTAAGGGGGCTTCTTGCCACTCCATGCCTCTTCAGAAATACCATGATCCAAACTCTTATTAGGTGATCTGTTGATCACATGCATTGTTGTCTTCATTGCCTCAACCAAAAACCACTAGAAAGGCTTGCATTAGAAAGCATACATTGCAACCTTTCCTGAATGGTGTGGTTCATCTGTTTTGCAATTGGATTCTGCTTTGGAGTATGAGGAGACGTGAGCTCCCTCTTGATCCCACGTGTGTCACAAAAATGTTGAAAGTCATGAGAGATATACTCTCCCCCATTATTAGTCCGTAGGCATTCAAGCGTTCTACCTGACTAATTTCCAGCCAAAGCCAACCATTTTTGAAATACCTGAAACACATCGCTCTTTCGAGCTATAGCATAAGCCCACAGTTTCCTAGTTGCATCATCAATGAATGTCACATAGTATTCAACCCCACCTAATGACCATATAGGCATGGGACCACATACGTCTGAATGCACCAAATCAAGACTTTCAAGCTGTTTCTTTCCCCTTCTTTTATGGGCTGATTTAGTCTGCTTCCTTCCATAGAGACAATGCTCACAAAATTCAAAGTTTGAAAAACTCAAATGTAGTACATAACCCAAACAGCATAAGAGTTTCATTCCATTCTCGCTCATGTGCCCCAACCTGCAATGCATACTTGGTTGCTTGATTATTGCAACAACATGATCAGACACCCTTGATACATGTAAGGGATACAAAATCCCACACTTGGCACCCCTGGCCAAAACCATAGAGCCCTTTTGAATTTTCCAACTCTGAAAGCCAAAAGTGGTCTGAAAACTAGCATCATCTAGCTGACCTACTAAAATGAGACTCTTGGTCGAATTAGGCACACGTCACATTTTTCAAAACAAATATAGACCCATTTGCAAAAGAAAACTTTGTCACCTGCTCCCACTATGTCACATGCAAAGTTATTTCAAAGATGCACACAACTTGTCTTTCCACTATCATAAGTGGAGAACCATTCCCTATGGGGAGTAACATGGAATAAAGCACCAGAATCCAAAATCCAATCTTGGGATTATGCATCATCTAAAGTGGTAAGCAAGTCTACAGGTAGACTACACATGAAGAGAATGTCATTGTCACTATCATCAGTGATTGCATTAATCTCCTCGATCTTCATTTTTCTTTGTCCTCCCTTGGACTCTCTTCCTTCTTATTTGCACCCCAATTTGTATTCTTTTTCTTATCCTTTTGCTCTCTTTTTAGCTTGTAGTAGCAATCCTTTTTCATGTGGCCTTTCTTGCCACAGTGGTAACACTCAACGTTTCGTGCCCTTGCTACGAGACTTCCCTCTTTCTTGGGACCTCCCCCTGAAGTGTGATCTGCCCCTTTGCACATTTAAGGTTGCAACCTACTTGTTGCCATCCATAGACTTCCGTCTAATCTCCTCGGCGAACAAGCTACCCATAACATCATCAAACTTGAGTACTCCACTAGGTGTAGAGTTACTGACACCTGTATGAAAGGTATCCCATGAGGATGGCAATGAACATAAGAGGAATATTGCCTTAGTCTCCACATCAAAAGTCATTTTCTAAGTGTGAAGTTGGCTAAAAAGAATATTGAATTCATTTAAGTGAGAAGAAATGGAGACCGCTTCCTTCACCTGTAGCTCAAACAACGTAAACTTTATTAGAGGCAGTTTCCTTCTCATAAGTGGCACATAATTTCTTCCACAAATCTTTCGTAGTCTACTCATTTACTATCGTGAAATAAATTGACTCTACAAGATGAAGTCTAATGGTAGACTTTGCTAATGCATCCAACTCATTCCAATCATCCTCAGACATATCTGCAGGCTTAGCTCTAATCCCTGCCAAGGGTTTATAATCTGCTTCTTTTGAATAAGCACATCCCTTATCTGTCCTTTCCATAAAGAAAAGTTTGTCCCATCAAACTTTTTAATGCTGAAAAACTCCTTTTCAGACATGGAAGAAGATGCCATGATGCAAATGAAACAAAATTCCAAATGCTAGTACCTACAAGAGAGAAATCATGCCAAATACTAGGTGTACCCAAATGTGTATGCCAAAAAAGAAGGTAATATCACCAAACCTCAAAGGATCAAAGCATCAAAATGCATCTGACTCATATGCATATACTATGCATCCATATGAACAAATCTAGCCCATAAGAAAATGTCAATTACAATGGCAAAACAATTGCAATCCCAATGCTAATAAGTGCCAAAATGCCTTAAGCATAATTGTTTTCCATCATGAGCATTTGCATCAACAAAATCTCATCCAAGAGGTCATAGCACAACCTGTGCATCCATTGCAATATGTCAAAGCTATCCCTCAGCATAATATAGCATCTGTGTGCTAAACGTCCATCAATAAAGCATCCCACAAGGCAATCTGGACCTATCAACGCATCTACCAAGGATCGCAATGCATCCAAATGGCCTGTAAAGCATCCAATGCAATCCAATGCACACCACAAATGGACTACAACCAGAGTGATTTGCATAAGGTATATCCAAAAAATCACGGCCCCATGGTAATGATTGCTAGTGAAAATAGAACCTGAAATGCCTCAAAACATGGGCATCATTGCATAATCGGACTCAGCATGAAAATCTACAAATATCTCTCTTCTGCCACAACTCCAAAATCTTGTCCAAGGATGGAGTAAGAGCCAGTCAACCCTTGCATTTACTTGCAAAAATGAACCTTAGCCAGAATGCCACATGGTGATCAATGAGAAGGTCTTGGAAACTTTGAGAAATTTCTTGCAAAGAGACGATGGAAAAACACAGAGAATCACAACTCCCTCAATTCTTTATGGAATGGCAAGTAGCTTTGTAGACATATGTTTTAGGGAGTCCTGGATCCAATGGGATAGACAACTTTGCAAACGGATGTTGACTTTCCACTCACACAAGAAATGATGGAATGAAGACATTGGAGTAGACAGCTTCACCATAGTTTCAGAACTTCACGAAATTGGAAGCAGCTTCACAAGTAGAAGTTTTGGACTGCTCTAAATCTATTGGGAGTGTCTAAACTGCAAATGGTGGCCTGGATAGGGAGATCCAACACATGAAATCTGCACGGGAACTTGAATTTTGTTACTTTTTGTAGGAGCTATAACTTTTCACTGAAAACTCGGATGATAGAGATGTTAGAACAAAAAATGAAGTACTCAAAGTCTTTTATAACTTTGCTTTTGATCTCAAGGCAAGATTCAGCTTCTAGAGAAAGATATGTTTATCATAAAACTTCAGGTCTAAAATAGACTGTCTTTTGCCTCCAAAACCACCTGCTGGCTTGTAAAAAACTACTCAGAGAACTTTCCAAAGGTTTCTACAATGTCTCTGGACATCAAGATGCAGGTGAAGTCACCCAACAAGGCTTCTCCTTCCTCCTATAGAGTTGTAGCAACAGACTTTGGGCTCTAGGATCACACTCGGGCTCAAACAGCTAGAACACCATGCTTTGATACCAGTTGAGAGATCTCAACAACGAAAGCGGAATGGAAGAAGGTGAGAGAGAGGGAGAGTCAGAAGAGAGAGTCACACAAGTTTTGGTGGGTGCAGAACACCCTATATGTCTTTGAGTATTGTACATAACTGGGGTTAAGGTACAGTGGCCTTTAACCCCTACACTTTGGAGTGACATGGATGCGCATATGGTTGGGCTCATATTGCACACCACAGGGCACTACTAGGGCCTTTAACATTATTCACGAGTGCATCCGTCACAGGCTCTACAGAAAATTATAGCACTCCTTGTAGTAGCCTCTTTGTCCATGGCTCCCTGCTTACAACAACTCCCACCACAACGACCTCTGCCTATCTACGACCACTATGACCTTCTGCCATAGCAACCCAACTAGACAACTGACCCTATCTATCTCAGCTTCAATACTGGCTTGAGTGCAACTCCTACCAAAGGCATCTCCATAGGTAGAGGTGGAACGCGCCACCATCAAGCTCTTGACAGCTCGTCTACGACATAGCTCCTCTAGCCAGCCACTCTCCAGCACAGGCCTACCATAGCCCTTGTCTCCAAACGGCCTATTCTCCATGCCTTCAGTAGACCAGCTACCCACGAGGCTTCGACCTCCTACAAACATTAACTATGCCTCCACGTAGCCCACAGCACGATGACCACTAGTTCAAGACCCCTGTGCCATCGACAGAGCTTCTACGACCACATAACTTCTCCATAGCTGTAATAATGGCGGCTCAAAATGGTTGCTTCTCCATAGCAGTAAATGACGCGTAGCTCCAACGCTTGTCGACTCACAACAGCTCCAGAATCGGCTTCTCCATCTTCATCGATGGACCGAATCTCATTGATTCCATCACATCTCCATTATTCCATCAAATCCTAGCATTGGGCTTGGCCATCATTGTGACATGTGGCACCTCTCACTAGAGGCCATGTAACCACAAGTAACACACCAACTTATCTTGCCACGTGGCCCCTCATCTACCACATAGGCTTTGGATGCCATGTCATCAAGGCGACAAATTGCCACATCATCACTAGTCAATAAGCCACGTAAGGAAGGCCACATCAGCAACATCCATGTCATTAGCTTATCTGCCAGCTATCAGATGCATGTCACCCTACCACATCACCTCTACCACATCATCCAGCTTAGTGACACGTCATCTTTGACTAGTCAACTAACAGGTCAACCAATCAAAGTCAAAGTGCCACATCATTTACCACTTCAGCACTGCCATGTGGCAATCCCCTATTAGGCACAATTACCTCTTGTAAGGCACACACAGGCACTGCATGTGAATCCTTGTGCTACCTCATCACACAATGCCCTAGAGCACACCCCTTCACAAGCACAATCACTGCATGTGACATCCTGATTGCCACATCATCATTGAGCACTTTGCACTCCTTTTGCCCCTCCACCTAGATCAAGCTGTATCTCTTGATCCAGCAAGAATTTGAGGGTGGTCCAAAAAGAAAAATCGCTCAATTTTTTGTGCACTACGCGCTCGTCACATCATGCGCACATTTTGGTGCAAGTTGCACACACTTTTGAGCCTCACCGACAAATCCAATTCCTTTATGCACATCAGATTCTACATCAACACATCTGACCTAACACATAAAAAGAACCAAAGAAAAAGAAATCATTTGCCATTCGTTTGATCGATCGATGGTTGGTATAGATATAGATCAGAGTAGACTAGATCACCATAGAGGAGACAATTTGAATTTCTCCAAGTTGCCAATCTAAACCATGCCCAAAATTTCTATCCAATTCCTACTCGGAGTCAGCCCCTACACTCACATACAGTTTCACATCATCACATTACCTGGAGCCTGACATTCATTAGTTTAGTGAGCAGACTTCAGAGTGTTCAGAGGAATTGATTGATTGATGAGTGGTGGGCAGATAGCACATGATTTGATTTCACACACACATGCCATCATTGTAAAGCCTATTTGGCTATTTCACAGCATTGTGCACTTTATTCCAGCCTTGTAAAACATCTTGGCTATTCTCGACATCACTTGCCATAAGCCTTGTAATTCAGATTGGATTATATATTGCAGTTCTATCTTCACTGATAGTCTAGATTTCACTTGATATAGTCAGTGTTTTGCAGTTGATTCAGATAGTGATTTTCACGACACTTTGAGTACATTTCTTGCACCATGTCTACGACTAGCAACCTCAATCTAGAGACATCTGCTAAGTCAGACAACTCCAATTATGGCACATGGAAATACCAAATGGAGAATTTTCTTGTACTTCAGGACAAACGGGAGTATGTCGATGGATCTACACCTAGACCATTGGACAATCCAGCCAGTAGTAGCTCTACTTCATTTATTATCACAACACCAGCAACATGGTGATCTATAATGGGATCTCCAGCTACACCAATGGTTTTCGCACCTATAGCAGATCCTTCCATTGCCTAAGCACAAGTAGAATGGGATAAGAAAGGCAATTATGCATATCATCTGATCAAGAAGAATGTGCAAGATGTCATGCTAGGACCACTTAACATAGTCAAGACATCAAAAGAAGCATGGGATATGTTTGCAGCTCTCTATGAGTCCAAGAACACTTCTAGGATTCTCACACTGAGAAACCAGATAAACCATACGTTCCACAATAGCAACAATGAAACTAGTCATCCTTATGTACTCAGGATCAAAGATTACAACAATCAACTTGCAGTAGAAGTAGGAGGGACCATGAATCCAATAGAAGTGGTTCAAGTCATCCTGAGTGAACTAGGAGAGGGATACAAGAATCTAGTTCAGAGTATTGCCATTCAACAGTAGATTTCAACACTGGAAGAACTCCAATCAGTTTTACTTGGTGAAGAACTCAGGTTTTAGGCCATTCATGCACACAAAGGTCATTCCAATGATCAAGCATTCACAGCTTCAGACAAAAGCAGAGGCAAAGGCAGAGGTAGAGGTAGAGGTAGATCATTTTAGCGAAGTGGTCATCATCACCAACAAAACCAGCATCAAAGTCAAAATCAACATTAGCATCATCCTTAGCAATATCAACATCAGCCAAGACGAAATCATTCTAATCGAGGAAGATTCCAAGGATGAGGGAATGCATCCACCATGTTAAACATCCAGTGCAACTACTGTCATAAGTTTGGACACTATCAAAGAGATTTCCGCAAGAAGGAGTACGACCAAGGTGGTCAATCCAGCAACAATCAAGGAAATTTTCATGGAAGAGGAAATCATCGTGTGGTGGACATTCTAGTCACAGTCATTATGTAAATGAACATGGGAATATGTTCCTTGCAAACGAGGAAATGCAGAAGACTGATACAGTGTATCTAGACACTGATTACAATTCAAAAGAGGATTTTAGCTAATCAAGTTGACCAAGCAGATCAAGATCCTTGGTACATCAACAACGGTTCATCATCTCATATGACAAATCATCAAGAATGGTTCATAGAGATGACACCATAAGAAGGTCAGAAGAATTTCATCTACATGGTAGATAATACACTGAATCCAATTCAAGGGACAACAGACATTATCCCTATGAACAACTTCACTGGTACAAAAGGATTGGTGAAAGATGTACTCTGTGTTCCAAAGCTCAGCAAGAACCTCTTGTTTGTAGGTCAAATGATGGAACATAACTACTGAGTCAGCTTCGACAGAGATGAATGCCCTATCAGAGACAAATCCAAATGATTTCAGCTAGTAGGAAAAGGAGTCAAGAAGGACACTTGTTCAAAATGCTAGCTACAGTACCAGATTTGCATGCCATGTCAGCTCAACCACAATAGATGCCACTATCCATAAAATGGCACAAAAGATATGGTCATGTCAATTTCAAGAGCTTGATAGATCTCAGGAATCAAAATATGGCAATTGGGATTCTTAAACTACAATTTCTTGGAAAAGTTTGCAAAGCATGTTGCTTCGGCAAACAAAAACAAGCCAACTTCGGCAGAAGCACCTCTCAAGCAAGAGGTATTCTTGATTTGACACATACAGATGTATGGGGTTATGCCCAAACCCCCAGCATTAATGGTTCTCTTTACTACTTGACTTTCATCGACGACTATAATAAATATTCTTGGGTCTACTTTCTAAAAGAGATATTTGAAGTCTTTTCCAGTTTTCAAGAATTCAAAGCCATGGTAGAAAACTAGACATGCAGAACAAAGTCATGAGAACAGATAGAGGAGGTGAATACATGTCTTCAACATTCATGAACTTTCGCAAAAGTCACCACATTCAAAGACAATTCACTTGTGCAAATACTCCTCGGCATATTACAAGAGCTAAAAGGAAGAATGGTACTTTAGCAGACAT